>NC_086320.1:368523984-368823984 GCF_036172605.1 Pelobates fuscus | reverse complement strand
CTCTTTACCTTTTGTGTTGCTCTATGTATATTGTACTGTTTGTTTTTGTGTTTGTTTGTTTTCCCCCTCAATTTTACAGCAGTGTGGAATATGTTGGCGCTTCATAAGTGCCGGTAATAATAATAATAATAATTGAGCTGCATTGTGAAGTCTGTGATTGGACAGACACAAGGATCGATTAGAAAGGGCGGGCTGGCAAAGTCTTCAGAAAAAAGATCTGCACTTTTTTGCAAACTGTTTTTAAATATAAACCAAATTTTAAAACAGTATTAAACGCATAGTTTTCAATGGAGATATATATACGAAATAGTGATTTATTTATTTTTTTATTATAATCTGGTCAGTGGTGTGTTCCTTTAGATTTGATCCAAACATGAAGTATAACAGATGGCCTTAAATTTTAAATTCACTCTGAACTCTCACTTTGGTGAATAAGCCTTTGAAAGTGATATATACTTAGAATAGTGAGAGACCTTTTATCTGTCCTATTATCTCTGTCTCCCTCTGGTGGTAGCTCTTAGTTTTTTTTTTTTTATTTCATTTTATATATTTGGTGTATATCTGTTGAACTGTTGATATTCATAAGACATTTTCACACCAGCACGGCAGGGTATGTTCCTTTATTTATTAATAATAGTAATAAACATACCACGTACGCCACTTTGTAACCATTATTAAGATGATCTACACTGCAGAGATCACTTAAGGATGTTGCACTCTGCTCTTGGCACCAGCAATTTTGCAAGATTGACACAGTATTCTGCGTGTTGTACAATCTCTAGCAAAATTCCAATAGTAACGGTTTGGCGAGCCAATATCATAGTGTGTATCACTGAGTATTTGGTTTGTAAATCAAACCTTGAACTTATCCTTTTAGTTGATCCTGACCCCACCAAAAAATACACGTACACACAAACATATTGTCTAGCCATGGACAATTACAAACAGACTTATTCTCTCATCCTTCCAAAGTTAATAACATGCATTCCATTAAGTTGGGTAACACAAAGTTATATTTACCAGCCGTTTATTCTGTTGAATGAGAGTGTGTACACTAAACTACATAAGTACCCCTGGGAGAAAATGCAATAAAGAACAATTTCTATTGTTATTATATTATCATCATTCATAGAACTATATTATTTTATACATCTTATATATTTTAACTTCTATTGTCTAGGTTGAAACTAAAAATTTTCAATAGGATATTGCAGTAATACGTAGTTTTTAAAATGAAAGTTGATTTGTTTTCCACAGGGGTCCCAATTGTTCATTAGACCGTATGATTTCTATATGATCAGCCTAGCATTTTAGCAATACAGTGCGCTTGCCATGTGTACTTTTTACTGGGGAGCAGGTTACATAGTGCATACAGGCGCCCTCTACTTAAAATGATTACCTTGATTTATTCAGTCTGTATACCCCTTCACATAAAATACACTCAGATTTTTGTATCCTGACTTGTAAAAGCCTCAGTTCAGCGAGACTGCTATAAAATCCTAGTTAAAGATTTACTAGGGGTAAACCAGGACATTTAGAAGCGTAGGACATTTGGACACATAGTGGTTTTTTCAGTAAAGTTAGAATAGAGAGGGTTTTTTTGCACTAAAGTTAGAATTGTTAGGAATTCAAACTTAATTAAAAATGAATTTCAAATTTAAGGGATTAATAAAAAACTGGTTATGATCAGAGTTACCCTTCCTATACTCAAAAGAATAACATAAAAAATAAATAAAAGAAAATAACTAAAACAGCCTGGTTTTCCTCCACTGATGATGGAGTACAGGCTGAAGGGAGGACAGGGGCGGCACAGAAGTGGGGGCCTTTAGATGTCTGAGTGTATATCGGAAATCAATAGACTAGTTACGTTAACTGTCAGTAGAAAACAGTTTCCTATTTATGTGTAAATGCAGTTAAAACTTAATACATATTTGGGGGCGGGGCCTGACCGCCATGCTGACCGGTCGCATGCGGGAGAGGCTCCTGCTACAGGAGGCCCCTTTTGGCTGTAAATCGCGATTTATAACTGTCATCTACGCCTGAAAATACAGCAGAGTGCACAGGCAGTTGTTGGCGCTACTGCACACTCCAAGATCGGGAGTTTTGGGGTCCCTGAGGACAGCACAAAGCTTTGGAGCCTGCGGTCTACTCGGGAAAGGAGAAGGGTGGACGGCCACCGCCCTGCTCACATGCCTAGCTGCCGCACAACAACCCTGTCACACGCCTCACAGGACCCGTTCCCCCCCCCCTTTGGACCGGCGGGGGTCATCCCGGTCCCCACTGGAAAGATCCGACACCTACAGCACGAACCCTAAAGAGTGTAACATGATTAAGGATTCCCACGCTCTGACAACAAGATGGCTGACGGGCAAGCTGCAATGGGCGCGGCTGCACTAACTACCTGTTAGCTGCTTTAACGGTGATGTGATCTGCTGGCCACAGCTCGATGCCCGGACTGGACTGTCACACCAGCGAGTAGAATAAAGGAGCCGGCAGCCTGAACCTCCACTCCGAGCCATGCGAGGACATCGCTCCCAGCATGGTCTGGGACCCCCAGTGCTTGCCCCTCAGGAAACCAGCGCACGCAGGCCCATGCGGTGCCAAGGGCTAGTGGAGTGGGTCCCTCCTGACGCACCAACCTGCCGGGACTCTACCAGCACTACAATCAGCCGGGTAGATGACAGACGGAGACCACAGCTACAATACCGGGAGAGCCGGCCGGCATAGCTTCGGCAGCTGTAACGTGGCACAGCCTGTGCGGGCTTGCAGCGGTCTGCCTCTTGAAGAACCAGTGGACTCTTCCTGTTTGCCGCTTTTGTTTATGCATTCACTTACATTTAATTTGCTTTTAAATTGTATCTAAGTAGGCATAGGTAGCATATCTTCACACAAGTAAACTGACCTGCTGGGTATTAACCTTAACCCTCGTTTCTGTGACAAGCCCACAGGCAACTTAATTAATGCCCTGGGTATAGCTGCTTTATATGTGACCTTTAAGTAGCCGGTTTCTTAACCTACTCTAGGGAGCTGGGGGTAGCTATTAGACACTAGTACACAGAACCTCATCTGTCCACTAGGAAGTACCTTAGCATACCAACTAGATCACAGACAGACAGCTCCCCCCTCCCTATACTCAAACTCCAAGAACACAACTGTGCCTAGTTAAGACTCACCATCAGCTGGGTATTAGAGTCTCTCCTTCTTAACTTAATAGCACCTACACTGTACGCATCGTGGAAACACAGATTAATCTATTCAGACCAATAGCCTTTAAGAATTACTAGCACTATCATCAGGTTGTACAGAGTGGATGTGTTATCATAGATGTATCAATGCCAGTTAGAGATGCATGTTCTAGCAAAAATATAAATGTATATCTCGTTAGTTAAATAGTTTAAAGAATGATCTAAGTGACTACGCCTGCTCAAACTATAAAATTGTGCTTGTAATCCGTGTGCCCCGCATGTACAGCGAGAAAACAGCCCGAGGACTGCTTTTGGGGCACCTCACGCATGCCTGTATTATTTTCATGCACTGCAAAAATAAATAAATAAATAAAAAACTTAATACATATTTTATATGAATTAACATTTAGGAATTTTCCTAAAATTGTTTATTCACCAATTGTAGTAAACTGAAAACTGAATTGCACACTTTATTCCATACCTAGCAAGTGTCCCTATTTAAGAGGGGCCATCCCTATTTTGGTACCAATTACCTCTGTTCTTGTATTCTAAGAGCTCCATATTGTTTGTGTTCCTGAGTGTATAACAGATCTCCACAGTAATAATACTCCCAGTAATGTGTCTGAGTGTATAACAGAGCTTCACAGCAATAATATTCCCAGTAATGTGTCTGAGCGTATAACAGAGCTCCACAGTAATAATACTCCCAGTAATGTGTCTGAGTGTATAACAGAGCTTCACAGCAATAATATTCCCAGTAATGTGTCTGAGCGTATAACAGAGCTCCACAGTAATAATACTCCCAGTGTATAACAGAGCTCCACAGCAATAATACTCCCAGTAATGTGTCTGGGTGCATAACAGAGCTCCACAGCAATAATACTCCCAGTAATGTGTCTGAGTGTATAACAGAGCTCCACAGCAATAATACTCCCAGTAATGTGTCTGAGTGTATAACAGAGCTCCACAGCAATAATACTCCCAGTAATGTGTCTGAGTGTATAACAGAGCTCCACAGCAATACTACTCCCAGTAATGTGTCTTTAAACTGCAATAAATGTGGTTAGAAATCAGTCTGTGTAAATAAGATACATTGTTCTTGTTTAAATGATATTTTAGTTGCTAAAATTGTTATTAGTAAGTCACATAAAACAGCCCCGCCTCTGGCCATACCAACCCACGGCCTTAAAATAATAGCGTCCCTCTTTGTCCATTTGAAATGTTGTGAGGGAGGCTTTCGGCTGAAATAGTCAAACTTTCACAACGGTTAAAGATCTTTCCATATCATCCATTGTCTCATTTTTTGGTAATTTGGTTTTTAATGCACTACAATTGTCGTTTTACTGAATAAACAACAAAATGTATATTTCTACTTTCCCAGTGCTTAGCTATCCAAATTTTTCATGTTTGTTTGTTTGTTTGTTTTTTTAACAAAATATCCTCAGATTCTCATCAGACATTACTGTAAACATGAACAATTCTGTCCACAATCAGCTGCTAGCTTATAATCAAAATTGTGAATTGTCAGGATTTGTGTGTGATGTGAATTTTAACTTTTTAGGCCAAAATTTATATGACAACATAGCTGATTTTACCTAAAATATTAAATTTACTTTGAACGCCAGACAAATCTCACTTCAGTGAGTAAACCTATAAAATAGAACCTTTTTATTATTTTTGGTTTGTTTGTTTTTTTGAATTTCTGTATTTTTTATTGACAGGTAAACAAAAGCACAAAACATCAAAAGTATATGATAACGTTGCTTAAAAAATGTCTTAAAATAAGAAAGAACTTGTAAATAATAAAAACAGTAGGGAAAATAGGATAGAGGGTGTTCAGTAAAGGTACATGGTTGAGAAAGTGCCCTAATGTCCTATTAAAACTATCAAATTAAAAAGTGTGTATTCCTTACTGCTTTTGAGGTAGTGCTAAGCGATGGTGTTGCAAGAGATGATTTTGTCACAGTAACCGGCATGTGTGGCAATGAAAACCTCTGTCCGGTGTCTGGCGGCGAAGAGAATGAACGCAATCTGGCTTCTAACCGCTCCGGTTCTTGTTTGTACGCCTCCAGGGGGAAGTTGGGCTTGTTGGTCACTTGTGTGGGGGTAGATGGAGACGAAGACAGTCCTGAGGCTGTTGAGAGAGAGAATGACAAATTAGTTTCCATCAGTAATACCCCAGAAGATACTGAAACGGATTTCACAATGTGTTTCATAGAACTTATATTTCATGTGTCAATCAGATTCCATATTGTGATCCATGATGGATTATAACCTCGCAACATGTTACTAATTGAAACATATTCGGATGAAACTAAATTCTAGGGAACTAACTAAACCCAATCTTTTAATACTTGTGCCTATAAAGATGTTATTTACTAAATTAATGTCACGGTAGTTTACCCCCAACTCGCAAGATTTAGTCCAACAATTGACAATATAGAGCAGAGATACGTCTTACCGGACCTTATAATGGCCGGACTCGACGTAGAGGAGAGAAATACGGAGTCAGGAACGATCCGAGGTCAAGGGTACAAAGAGACAGCAAAAACAAGAACTAGCCAAGGTCTGGTACACAGTAATTAGCAAGCCAGCAAACAGGACAAAACAGGGATAAAGAGATAAACGGAGTAAAATACAAAGCCAAGGTCAAGTACAAAAAATCACAACTGAACACAACAAGCGCTAAAGGGAACTGAAACAGAAACCACGATAGGGCAGGGAGTTAAGGGAGAGGTAAGTATAAATACCCTAACATTTAATTTGATTGGCCCCTGTCATATCCACGCCCCCAAAATGTAAGTGTATGGGGAATGTGGGATGACAGGGGCCAATGGGAGACCGTTTTAGTTTTCGGCTCCCACTTCCCCTTTAAGAGTGTGCCTGAGACGCGCGGCGCGCTCTTGGAGCTAGGCGGAACGCGTGACCGCATCCCGCGGTCAGTACCCGCCGTCATCCGAGCCCCGAGCGAGCCGCGTGCAGCGGGAACTGAGGACCTCAGCCAGCCCCCGGATAAGGTAAGTACCGCTACAATTAGGAGTTGTGGAGGATTGACAAGGGATTTGCAAACTATAGCCTAAAAGAGCTGACCCGTAGAATAGCTATAGTTGTAGAATTTATTCATTTGACTACTTTGGCCTGTAATTCACAATTCTCTGGTCTGTTCTCCACAATTCTCTAAGTAGAAAATAACCCTCCATGTCAAGCAAATCGTTTTGAGTTGTTTATGAGTGATTTTAGAACAAGCCTGTGATAAAAATGAATTGTAACTAGCATCTGCGAATAAAGTGTGCAAGCAATTTTTTTTTTCAAAACACAAGCTTAAAAAAACACAATTTTTTTTTTTACAAAATTACAAAATTGTCCAAGTTTAATCCTTCTGGAAGATTCTCTTTACTGTGTTTGTTGTATATCTTTTTGGTAGGTACCTGGTGGAGAAGTACCTACCTAAAACCAACACCCCTTTTAGGGTTCATGTGCAGAATAAGGTGGAGTAATGGTAAACTGGAATGAACAGGGAGCGTGGTTATTCAGAGGTAGGTATCTAAAGGTGGGCGGCAGAATAAAGAGGAGATTGAATCGGGGGGTGGGATGAGGAATGTAGGCCAAAGGGAATGATGATACAAAGAAATGAAAAGAAGGGGTAGGAATGAGGTATGGAGAAATTGTATGAGGGGGATTGAATGAGGAGGGTTTAAAATTAAAGGGAAATGTTAGGAGTCTGAAAATGAAATGAAGGAGAGTCGAGCCAAGTTGGAAAGAATAAAGTATAAAATAAATAACAAACAGAGGAGATTAACTAAGATTAAATGATTGATGAGAGGAAGTGAAGGAGAAGCATTGGGAGAAGCAAGTAATAAGACTAAGTTTGAAGGAGTGACAAGACGAGGGGTTGGAGAAAATTCGACAGGCCTAGAGACACTGAAGAGCGAAACCCGGGAGATGACGAGTCTGGGGTAGAAATTAATTCCCTGGGTGACATTATATCGGGTCAGACAGGGATATGGGAAGATATTAAACTGAAGACAGGATTAGCTGAAGAAATAAAACCAGGGTAGGAGTTGATAGAAGAAATGAACCCACAAAGTAAATACTTGTACAATTTGAGGGGGAAGAAAGCAGCCGTTGATAAAAGATGGAAACAAACAAAGATATATGCTTGCCTGAGTGATGACATGTTTGTTTTCAATTTGAATTGTTGCAATTTGTATATTAAACAGTCAGGATTTCCACTGTACTAAGAAAATGAGTGTCGGGGGCGGGGCCTGAGCGCAGAGCTGAGCGGACGCTGGTTAGAGCTGCTCCTGCTCCTTGCGGCTAACTTTCCTGATTTAAACGCTCTAAACGGACTCGAAACTTGCTGAATGGACCACCAACCAGGAGCTCAAGGCAGGGGCTACACGCTGACACCAAATATGTGGCACCAACTGCAAGATCCCTAGCACGGCAAACCAAGGCCTACCAGCATGGCTGGCGCGGGGAGGCGGCCGCTCCCCCATCGCCCTCGGAGGCTAACAGCTTGAATCTGGGTCCACGTTCCCCCCCTATGGACCGGTGGGGGTTATCCCGGTCCCAGGAGGGCCCCATTGGGTGTTGGGGCAACAATCCAAGCCGAGTCAATCCAGCCTTAAAATGGCGGCGACCGGCCCGGAGTCACTCATCATGACGAGAAGGGCTGACATCCTGGAGAGGCTAGATGCCCTATTTGAGGCCTTCTGGCGCAAGCTAGACAAGAGACAGGCTGCAACAAACCCCCAAGTCGAGCACTTACCGACAGCACCGCCCTCTCGCACACAGGTCAGCGGTACGACAAGACGAAAATGGCATGCCGGAAAACGGCGCAGAAAACAGCGCGACACCTCATCGACATCCAAACCCACACGACGCCTGCGCCGGACCACTGCTAAACTCCAACGCAGGTCGAAGCCAGCCTCACTCCAGCCTCCACTAACACGCGGCACAAAAATCATGAAGAGCCCGTTCCCATATCCACGCCGAACGACAAAGAGAAACGGAGCTCCGTCATACGGCTGGAGGAGACCGGTCAGGTGCCCCCTACTGAACACTCTATTTGGATATCCGGACTTTACCTGACAGGCGTAGGCTGAACCTAGAGCACCCCGCAACCTGTCAGCCACAAGGACTAGGGCTATATGTGCCTACCAACCCATTATCACCCAGCGGTACTCTCCTCAGTTTGCATGCCTTTCATATGTTTTTTCATGTCTCTCATATGTTTTTTTTTCCTATGCCTATCCTCTGAGCCCCAAATACATGTATTATTAATATGTGCTAGCCTCCTGACCCACAAGCTTTCCCATGGTAGCATGTAGGGAAACATGAAACCACTCTAAACACCCAGTAGGGCACCAACATCATTGTACAGCAACTACACAGAGGGGTGAACTCTCAACATAGACTGCCCACGTTTAAAGTTTATTATGTTTTATGTTTACAAGTGTAAGGGCACCCTCAAGCACCAGGGAATAAGAAATCGATTTCCCCCCTCCTAGGCTAGACAGGGGTAACAAGCTTGACTTTAAAATTAAAATGTGGTAGTATTCAGAGGCCTCATCCTAGCCTCTCTCAGCATGATTAGCCTATGTCTAGCAACATATTAGCACCTACTACACGTTTCACAAGCATGTATATTTTGATGTTAACATGTACTTTACTCTCGACTATCAATCACATAACGCTACATATAAGTGTGTCTATAATCATTATCTCTCTTAGAAATGTGCTGTTTCTCTATGCCACAAAACCTGACATTGAAAAGCCTGTACCCGCTGTTGTGGCGCTACAGATTCCTATGTTATGTAACCATATGCACATGAAAAATAAAGAATTTAAAAAAAAGAAAAAGAAAATGAGTGTTTGCAGACAAGACCACTATTGTTTGCTGTGGAATGTTTTCATTGATGCTTAGAAAGATAATTGGACATAAAAGATTTGCTTTCTTTCAATTGCTATTCCCAAACCCTGGGGCAGCGACAGACAGCTCTGAAATGCCTTACAAGACAAAAAAACAAAACAACAAACCCATTTTCCATAGTAAAACTGCTTACAACAAAGATTCTTCGCACACAACGATAAACTGCATTACAACTAATTAACTTTTTGGAACATTTCCCCAATATCCCAATCTTTGCAAGCCGCTTTGCTATCTATGTGCAAACACAAATCTTTACAATAGATATTATGTCTTTTTCCTGAACTGTTCTTCACTGAAACCACTCTACAGCATTGCTAACAGCATACATACTAATTAATTAGATCCACAATCGGATTTGTTGTTTCAGCACATCCCACAGATGCCCAATCAGATTGAGATCTGGGGAAAATGGAAGCCAAGGTACCATCTTTAACTCTTTGTCACATTCCTAAAAAAACACTCCTGAACCCTTTTTGCGGTGTAGCAGGGTGCATTGTCCTGCCATCACTGAACACCATTGTCATGAAGGGGTGTATGTGATCTGCAACAATCTCTAGATAGGTGGTACGTGTCAAAGTAACACCAGCATGAATGCCAAGAACCAAGGATTCTCTGCAGAACATTGCCTCTGGCCTGCCTTCTTCCCATAGTGCATCTGATCCTGTAGCCATCTCTTTCCAGGTAAATGATGCACATACCCGGTAATCCACCTGATATAAAAGAAAACATGATTCATTGGACCAGGCAACATTCTTCCATTGCTCCATGGTCCAGATATGAAGCTCATGTCCCCATCGAAGGCGCCTTTGGCTGTGGACAGGAGTTATCATGGACACTCTAACTGGTCTCACGTAGTCAAACTATAGTACATTTAGCTTAGCCCTGATAGATATGACCAATTGGAGTTGGACCTCAGTTACCTATTAAACCAATATATTAAAACAGAGGCCTCGATTTAATATTTTCTGAAACGCTTTTAATGGTCTCAATCTGCCAGAAAAACTTTCTAAATGATTTGTCACAATTAAAGTCTGGGAATTTTTGTAGATAAATATTATTTTTTTTTTGAGTTTTTCTAACTAGCTTCTGATTGTTTCAATAGCTTTTCCAAAAATATTAAATCAAGGCTTTAGAAGTTTCGGTTTATATATTTATTTTTTAATTTGGGCAGTTCACTCTCAGCAAATGGACCCATAACTTTTCAAATGCCAAAGGGTGCTCTAACCAGCCGAATTTCCCCTGGGAATAGTAGAACATAAACGTGTGTCTTGCAGAAAAAAATGTGTCCCAGACAAATAGAGCAGAACTAATGATGTCATGGAGCCTGGGACGCAGATAAAACTAGTCCTTGAAAGGGAAAGTGTCTGGAATGAAAAGGTTTTACGTTAAATATGCAGATCTGATTAAAAAATAAATAAATAACAATGTACTAGAGTGGTCATAAAAGCTCAACTTGGTCTTTCTTTCATATAACAGTTGTTAACATTTTCAATAAAGTATTTAAAGGGACATTCTAAACATAGGAGAAGGTAGAATTTCCACCTCCTCGTATTCCAATCATGTACCCATCTCACACTCTGTGACATCAAAGGGAAGCACAGTTTAATAGTGTTGGACGTGGAATTCTGGCTACACTCAGCATCACTTCCTGGTTTTATTATTGAATTCAGAAAGATGCCCTTCGATGACACATTCTTCCAAACACAACTAGTCCGTTCAAAACTCTATCCAGATCCATTTCCGTGACAGTGAATTTAGAAACAGACAGTGTCTCTGACATGGTTACGTAGGCTGAAAAGAGACTTGAGTCCATCAAGTTCAGCCTTCCTCACATGTTTTTGCTGTTGATCCAAAAGAAGGCAAAAAATCCCAGTCTGAAGCGCTTCCAATTTTGCAACAAACTAGGAAAATATTCCTTCTTGACCCCAAAATAGCAGTCAGATGTCTCCTTGGATCAAGCAGCTATTACCCCACTAATTAGAAATGATATCCCTGTACTTACCAACTAGAATTGGTTAGCGCTTTCATGATTATACCTAGGGTAAACATATCGCTGGTAACTGAATAACAATGTATCCATAAACGTTGATTAAATTGCTTCTCCATTACAGGGGTTAAATGTATCTCTTCTAACAGAATCCTGAGTTAAAGGACACTACCAAAACAACATTAGCTTAATGAAGCCATTTCTGTGTATAGATCATATCCCTGCAGTATCACTGCTCAGTTCACTGCCATTTAGGAGTTAAAAGGATCCTGTAGTGCCAGAAATACAAAGCCGTATTCCTGGCACTACCGATCCCTCTGCCTCCCCCCTCCCTTGCACCCCCCTCCCAGGTTAATAAAGGGTTAAAAACCCTTTATTTACTTATCTGATCCCAACACTGAAGCTCCGCCCTCTCCTCTGTCCAGTGATGATTGGAGTCTATTGCACATGCACGCATTAGACCTCCCCAGGGGAAAGCATTATTCAATGCTTTCCTATAGGGATTCCGTCGACGCTGGAGGTCCTCATGCATAGCGTCACTTAAAACACTTTTCGTGTTCTAAGAAGCCGGAAGCACCATCTAGTGGCTGTCTGAGAGACAGCAGCTAGAGGTGGGATTAACCCTGTAATGAGCTGAAGTGGTCTGGGTGCCCCTTTAAATCACTTTGTTTATACAGCCCTAGTCACACCTCCCCTGGCTGTGACTCACACAGCCTGCATGAAAAAATTGTTTAATTTTCCATCAGATGTTACTTTAAAATGTTTTATCTCCTGCTCTGTAAATTGAAATTTACATTCAGGAGGCTCCTGCAAGGTCTAGCAAGCTATTAACAGAGCAGGAGATAAAAAATTCTAAATTAAGCAGAGTTTGCAATAAAGGAAGTGTAAACATTAGATCTCACTATACAGGAAGTATTTACGAAAGCAAATCCAGGAGGGTGTGACTAGGGCTGCATAAACAAAGTAATTTAACTCCTAAATGGCAGATAATTGAGCAGGGAGACTGCAGGGGGATGATCTATACATCAAAACTGCTCCATTAAGCTAAAGTTGTTTTGGTGTCTATAGTGTCCCTTTAACCAAGTGAAGTGCTCTCACATACATTCTTCAAGACTTTCCAATTGTACCGGCTCAGTCTGGCTTCCGTGAGAAGCTAAGCTTCCAGCAATGTTTCTCGATTTCTGTTGCTTACAAAGCCTGACATTTACAGCTTCACAGTGCTCTTAATGCTTGCCAGCCATGTATTTAATGCTATTTATCTTAATGTCTCCTGAATAACGAAATGCCATAAAAAAGAACATTATTTTCCTCCAAGCTATTTCACATTAGCACGGAAAACGTAAATTGATGCTTTGATAAACATCTGTGCAGTAGTGGGGAAGCATTTGTAGCATAATTCTCAATTAACTTTGAAACATTTCATCATGAGATGATCTGACTTTGAAAATATGAAAATTATTGAGTGGACGTTCTTCCAAATGAGCCGAAGCCGCTGGAAAAAAAATGAATTATAAGCAACATACTCAAAATATGAAATCTGCTATCTATAAATTACATCTAATCAGACAACGGGTCAAACATTTCAATGTCAGGGCATTTCAGTAAACGATTTTACAAACTGCAGCTATTGCGTACGAGCAAGTAATTGAATTTAAAAGGATCGAAGGTAAGCATTTCAATTCTAAAAATATGAAATCTTGGAGTCATTAATGTGTAGAGTCAATACTCCTACTTAGTGTGAAACTCATCTTCAGCGAAATAAAATGGCTGATATTAAAAAGAAAGCAGATAAATGCACTTACTAAAAACAGTATAAAAGAAAAATAAATTGAGTTTCTATCTATTTTATTACACAGCTTTTGCCTCTACATGTTAATCAGTTTACCAAGCAAAATAATAACAGGTATAGGCAACCTTCGGCACTCCACATTGTTTGGACTACACCTCCCATGATGCTTTGCCAGCATTATGGATGTAAGAGCATTATACATCAACATCTGGAGTGAGGAAGGTTGCCTACCCCTGTTCTACTATATAATTTTTCTCCCAGCCACACTTGCCAACTTGGGTAATAGTCGTACTCTGTGCCTCCGATATACAAAGTATAACAAATACACACTCTAGTTAAAGACCCAATAGAGGCACCCCAACCAATGAAGTGGTCTGAGTACAGAGGCCCTTTTGTTTTAACCCTGCAATGTAAACCATCTGAGTTTTGTACATTGCAGGGTTAAACTCACCTCTAATGGCTTTCCTATACATTGTTAATATTATGTTTACGTACCCCCTATATTTCACAATAAGAGTTTGTGATGTCTAAAAAATAAAATTCAATCTCTTTGTTTATGCAGCCGTAGTCACACCTCCCTGCATGTGACTTGCGCAGCCTTCCTAAAAGCTTCCTGTAAAGAGTCATCTAAGGTTTACACTTCCTTTATTGCAAATTCTAATTCTTAATTTAGAGTTTCACATCTCATGTACTCTTAATAGCTTGCTAGACCTCGCTGGAGCCTCCTGTATGTAAGTCCAATTTACATATCAGGAGAAAAACACTGTTAAATTAAGTTACATCTGATTGAAAATGAAATTATTTTGTTTTCATGCAGGCTGTGTCAGTCACAGCCAGGGGAGGTGTGGCTAGGGCTTCATAAACAGAAACAAAAGTGATTTTACTTATAAATGGCAGATAATTGAGTAGTGAGACTGCAGGGGCATGATCTATACACTAAAACTGCTTCATCAAATTAAAGTTGTTTTGGTGCCTCTAGTGTCCGTTAATCCTCCTCCATGCAATGTGTGCCCTGACTGTGCCAGGACTAAACAAGATTGTAATGTCAGTGGCTAAACCTTTAATAAATATGTAGCATAAATAAAAACATTTATAGAAGCATTTAATAAAAACTTTATCACAATTTATGTTCAGCATTTTATTCAGTTGTGTAGTTTCCAGAGAGGTGGCTGTTCCCCTTTAAACATATGTCATCATATAATAAGCGTCTGACCACTGAGAATTGAACATCAAACAAAAATTCTTTAAAAAAAATTACACACAAGCAATGTATTATTACTGTACGTAATTCCTTGTCATTTTTGGAATGTGAAGGTACATGTTAAGGCCATAGGACTGTAGTTGAGGGACCGGTTAGTCTGGCTTTTAAAACTGCCCCGTGGGTCATACCTCAGTACCGGACATCTCGGACAAATCCACACTCTCCTCATCCTATCACTCTATTATCTTATTCACCAGGTTGGCCCTCTTTATTTAGAAGCCTAACTTGACCGCCGATTCCGGCACACTTCAGCTGACTTTGCCTTAGGTTGTTGGAACAAGCACGGCCTTGCTTCCCGACCACAAATAAAACATGTCAATGGTTTCAAAGTCTTTCAATTCCCAGATATCTTTAGAAATATGTGTTGCATAACAGGAACATATCTACGATCTATTCAGGCTTACAGAGAACGTCAAAACACAGTCCAAAGTAAACACTGCAAGTCAACTTCTAAACATGGGAAATACATTTACGCGCTCACATTAACGCTTTTGTGAATTTTGACGCATGCTGTCGAACTGCCCCCTGTGATTTATGTGCTCTTAATTGTGAACTTTGAAATATTTGTGGATCTCAGTGTGTCGCATAGCAGAGGCCTTGCTCATTCCTATGTGTCTGTTCTTTGCTTATTAAGTCGTGGTTTCGGCCATGTTTGGAATGGGAAGCGTTAGTTTAGCTTTTTATCAGTGTCAGACATGCTGGTACAATTACTTACAAATATCCTGTCTGGTAAACGTTAATGTGCTTATCTTTCATCTGTTTGTGAATAAAGAGACTTATTTCATTGATACAATTTCTATCTTTAAGAAAATTCTTAAAGGAAATTCAATGTACGTATTTTTCTCATTCCGCTCTGTGAATGGGGAGCTTCTGATACACTGAGCACATCAGCTAATGCGCTCAGATAACGATGCCCCTGTCCGAGTCTTACTGGTTAAAGCCTCTGGCTACAATGAAAGTTCGGGGGCAGAGCTGACCAGCACCGGACTGAAGACTTTGGAGTTAAACCGTTTGTTAACAGTTTAACCCCTGAAGGTAAGCCAGGGACTTCCTGGCACCAGAACAACTTCATTCTGCTGAAGTTGCTACAGTGCCCGGAGTGTCTCCTTAATCTCTCCACTCCAACCATGTATGCAATACGGTTATCTCCCTTTTATTGCACTACAAACAATACAAAATTCAATTTAGCCTACAAAGCCCCACTTACATTTCCCTATGAGTCTGCTTTTCAATAATTTTCTCATAACTTTATATTTTACCTTCCTCTAACCTTTATGGGGTAAGCATCATAACTGTATTCTAGGAGCAAGAGAGTTAAGGTTCGTACATTTTTTGCTTTTTTAAAAAAAATTTTTTAGAATGGTAGTGATAGTGGTAAACATATCTTATATTGATAAGCAAGTATAAATTCCGCATGATCAAAAAGGCTGTGCTGGTGGCATCCTATAGGTGTAGTACAGATTCTTGTGTATTGTCACAAGAAAAAAGGTTTGACAAAAACCATGGACTATAGGCAGTACAATGTATTGCAATGGTTTGCCCACTTACCTGAGTCCCAATGGGCTCCTGGTCTGCTCTGGGGGTAGGTTTACTACATCCTGCTCGTGCTGAGCTGCAGACGCTGACATTTATTCATTGGCTGAATATGTTAGCTGTGGGATCACAGCGAATGATGGTCTGTGCATAGAAATCTGCACAAAATTGATATTACCCAGCTAGCTAGTGGTTATGGTGCTTTCAGTAACCATGTAAGCTCTCACAAATCACAACACATTTTCTAGAACTCATTTAGACACCAACGAGCCATCTACAAGGTCAAGGTAAATAGGCACATGGCAAGCAAATAGAGAAGAGCATCAAACCCCAAAGGTCTACCAATCAAATTCAGCATGGTACCTAATCATGTCTGCCTTACAAGGATAAAAGAATGATAATTGCCATAAGGTTAAAGTGATTACAAGAAATCTCAACTAAACTCTATTCTCAGGGATTTCTCAAAATTAATCTTAATATGGTATGACGTTTCGAGGTTTTGTGCTGAAGAGCTGTAAACACGATGTCTTGGATTGTAGACTCTCCTGTGAACTACTGCCAAATATTAAAACACAAAACTGAATTATAACCTTTTTACAGCTACTAGGTCAATCTTTTATATAAGATAATATATTGTTAATCAGATTTTTTCTATTAAGCTCTCAAGAATCAAAGAAATGTAATATTATATATATATATATATATATATATATATATATATAAATGTATTTATTTTTAATTTAAAGGGACACTATAGTCACCAAAACAACTTTAGCTTAATGAAGCAATTTTGGTGTATAGATTATGTCTGTGAAGTTTCAATTCTCAATTCTCTGCCATTTACGAGTTAAATCACTTTTTTTTCTATTTATGCAGACTTAGCCACACCTCCACAGGCTATGACTGACACAGCCTGCTTGAAAACTAAATGGTTTAATTTTCAATCTGATGTAACTTTCTTTAAAAGTTTTTATCCCCTGTTCTGTAAATTAAACTTTATTCATATACAGGAGGCTCCTGCAGTATCTAGCAAGCTATTAACGGAGCAGGAGACAATATATTCTAAATTAAACAGCATTTACAATAAAGGAAGTGTAAACATTAGACAACTCTTTACAGGAAGTGTTTAGGAAGGTTGTGTGAGTCACATGCAGGGAGGTGTGACTAGGGCTGCACAAACAAAGTAATTTAACTCCTAAATGGCACAGAATTGAGCAGTTAGACTGCAGGGGCATGATCTATCTACCAACACTGCTTTATTGAGCTAAAGTTGTTTTGGTGACTATAGTTATTTTTTTTATTGGAAAGAGAAGTATCATACAACATCAGTAATATAACATCAGTGTTATAGACAAGCAATGAACAGTGAACTTACAGAAGTGCACAGTATCATATAAACATAGATCAATAATAAAGAGCTTATTTAAAATGTCTGAGTAACAAAAGATATATGAAAAAAACACGCTATTCATTTTATATCATAAGTGCATCTCAGAAAACAGCAGGTATAACAGTATTCAGCCTGCTCCAAGAGAATTAGTCTGTGTTCTGAAAGGAAAGGGACCTCAGTTAAGAAAAAGGATAAATGAGTAATTTATTACACGTGAGTTTACAGAGGAAGAGGTTCTATTTCAACTGTCAAAAGTAAAGACAAATAAGTCAATGGGACCTGATGGAATACACCCAAAGCTATTAAAAGAGCTTAGTGGTGTACTAGCAAAACCATTAACAGATTTATTTAACCAATCATTGATAACAGGAGTAGTCCCAGAAGATTGGAAGTTAGCGAATGTTGTGCCCATTCACAAGAAAGGTAATAGGGAGGAGTCGGGCAACTATAGGCCAGTAAGCCTTACTTCAGTAGTGGGGAAAGTGATGGAAACCATGTTAAAGGATAGGATTGTTGAACATCTAAAAACACATGGATTTCAAGATCAGAGACAACATGGGTTTACTTCAGGGAGATCATGCCAAACTAATCTTATTGATTTTTTTGATTGGGTAACTAAAATTATAGATCAGGGTGGTGCAGTAGACATTGCTTACCTAGATTTCAGTAAGGCTTTTGACACTGTTGCACATAGAAGGCTTATCAATAAACTACAATCTTTGAGTTTGGATTCCAATATTGTTGAATGGGTAAGGCGGTGGCTGAGTGACAGGCAACAGAGGGTTGTAGTGAATGGAGTATATTCGAAGCTTGGGCTTGTCACCAGTGGGGTACCTCAGGGATCTGTACTTGGACCCATTCTCTTTAATATTTTTATTAGTGATATTGCAGAAGGTCTTGATGGTAAGGTGTGTCTTTTTGCGGATGATACTAAGATATGTAACAGGGTTGATGTTCCAGGAGGGATAAGCCAAATGGAAAATGATTTAGGTAAACTAGAAAAATGGTCAGAGTTGTGGCAACTGACATTTAATGTGGATAAGTGCAAGATAATGCATCTTGGACGTAAAAACCCAAGGGCAGAGTACAGAATATTTGATAGAGTCCTAACCTTAACATCTGAGGAAAGGGATTTAGGGGTGATTATTTCTGATGACTTAAAGGTAGGCAGACAATGTAATAGAGCAGCAGGAAATGCTAGCAGAATGCATGATTGTATAGGGAGAGGTATTAGCAGTAGAAAGAGGGAAGTGCTCATGCCATTGTACAGAGACCTCACTTGGAGTACTGTACACAGTACTGGAGACCATATCTTCAGAAGGATATTATTACCTTAGAGAGAGTTCAAAGAAGGGCTACTAAACTGGTTCATGGATTGCAGGATAAAACTTACCAGGAAAGGTTAAAGGATCTTAACATGTATAGCTTGGAGGAAAGACGAGACAGGGGGGATATGATAGAAACATTTAAATACATAAAGGGAATCAACACAGTAAAGGAGGAGACTATATTTAAAAGAAGAAAAACTACCACAACAAGAGGACATAGTCTTAAATTAGAGGGACAAAGGTTTAAAAATAATATCAGGAAGTATTACTTTACTGAGAGGGTAGTGGATGCATGGAATAGCCTTCCAGCTGAAGTGGTAGAGGTTAACACAGTAAAGGAGTTTAAGCATGCGTGGGATAGGCATAAGGCAATCCTAACTATAAGATAAGGCCAGGGACTAATGAAAGTATTTAGAAAACTGGGCAGACTAGATGGGCCGAATGGTTCTTATCTACCGTCACATTCTATGTTTCTATGTTTCTATTGTATCTAAAATGAAATATAGTTTGTAACAAATCATACAGTATTAAGATGTGATCTATTAATCATATGATATGAGATATATAAACCGCTATACTAAGATTAGTAAATTTAGGTTTAATACTTTTTTATTAGGATAACTTCCTTTTTTTTTTTTTTTTTAAATTACAATACAATGACATAAAAAAATCATTCATAAATATACATATATCACTACATACATATACATACACCTACGTATATTAATGATACGATGTAGGTAGCTCACTGTTGAGTGACCTACCCAGATGGTATCATCACATATCCTAACAAACATTTAACAATACTTGGATAGAGCAGAGAATAATAAGTATGGGTCAATCAACTAATTTGGGAATTATGGTAACGGCGAATCCTCAGAATATACTAGAATGTAATTTTTTAAAACTACTTAAAAACACCAACAAGATTTTAAGGGAATGGCGTCCTCTGGAAATTTCATGGTGGGGAAGAGTCAACACAATAAAAGCTTATGTTATCCCCAAATGGACCTATTTGTTTAATATGATTCCATTGAAAGTTCCAAAACCATGGTTGGATATGCTCCAACATTCTTTTTCTAATTTTATTTGGAAAGGAAAATCACCAAGAATAAAATCGCAAGTTTTAACAAAAAAAAATTAATCAAGGAGGAATGGCCCTCCGACTAATTAAAGATATATACAACGCTAACATAATTTCACATATACATAAGTTCTATTGCTCTGACTCAAGGAGACAACCCTGGTATCAGATAGAATCAACAAGGATAAAAGAGAAAGATCTATCACTTATGATTTGGGATGATAAAACTAATTATAATATACATTTAATGCAGACCAATTCTATGGTCGTTTCTAACTTGATTGGAGAATGGCAGCGAATTAAAAAATTACTCAAGATATCCACAAAGATAATCGAGGGAGTAAATACAAGGGTCATCGAAAGGATTATCCCTGACATAAGTCTCTCCAATTGGAGAGGAGAACGGGAGATATGTGTCAGAGACCTTCTCCAAAATAGAAGCTTATTGCCGTTTAAGGATCTTAAATCCATCCTAAATCTTTCTGATACAGAGATTTTTACTTACCTAAGAGTTAGAGGATTTATAAATGAATCTCTATTAAGAAGAGATAGTGTCTTAAATAATTTGGTATATAAGATTTTTGAGAAACAAACAACAAAATCGATTTGCTCCATGGCTATAGATCTGATCAGACAAACTTATTCGGATATTCTTCCTACTGCTAAAAAAACAGTGGGAGAAAGATCTCAATATAGTATTGACTGACTACGATTGGTGCACTCCTATGAAAATATTGAGAAAACACATACATTGTCTAAACCTAATAGAAACTTTTTTTAAAGTCTATCATAGGTGGTATTTAGTACCAACAAGATTAGCTAAAATATCTATATCTAATTCTTCTCTATGTTGGAGATGCCACAAGCATGAAGGTGATATGCTACACATATGGTGGAGCTGCCCATTAATTTCTAACCTTTGGAACCAAACATACAGTTTTTTTGAGTTTTTTAATATCAAAGTCAAAAAATGCCCACAAGTAGGCTTATTACACCTCAAATGTGATAGACTCCCAAGAGTTCAGTTAATATTAATTATTCACTCTTTTATTGCAACAAAGATATTAATTGCAAGAACTTGGAAACAAACCCACATACCTGATAGCAGACAGTTTATAGTACAATTATTGCACCAACTAGAAATGGAAAGAGGAGTTGCATACTCTAACAACAACAGAAAGTATATCCATCATCTAGATAATTTGATACTAAAAATTAGAGATTGTTTTAGTTGATTTGACCCTCTCTCTCTTTCTATTTAAACATTGTTTAATATTAACTATACTGATATCAGCTGTGAAAAAACAATGTACTTATAAAGCAATGTACTTATACAAAGTTTCATTTAGTAGTCTGGCTTAAAATGGAAAAAAAAAAAAAATGCCGGATACTTTAACAACGATAGATAATAGATTTATGATTCTAATAACATGGTAACTAACATAAAAGATTAGTAAATTTAAGCAGTATAAATGGGTGTCAAAAGCTCTCACCCCATTCTAGAAAGCATTGGCATATTAGATACCTATGTTACATTTTTAAATATTACTTATGATACAGAACTGAAAACTTATAACAATCAAACCTGCAATACAGAAAAAGTGTTGCAATATAGATAATCCCATGAGGCATGCCGCCAGTTGAGTAAAACGTAGCAACAAGCATAATTCAAAACCACAGTATGTGTAAGATACACAGTAAAGCAAATAAAGTGATATGCATAAGAAATTCAAGCATTCTACCTAACTGATCGCCAAGGAAGGGATTTCTTTAATTGATCCTTGTTATCAGGTCCCCATAATTCAGATGTGCCTTCTCCAGGGTCCGTAATAGATTCTCCAGACATCCTAAACGGCAGTGAATTGAGCAGTGAGACTGCAGGGGCATTATTTATACACCAAAACTGCTTCATTAAAATAACGTTGTTTTGGTGCCTATAGTGTCCCTTTAATGTACTTTTAAAGGAAAATGAAGCATCACATGAATGAAAGTTAACACGCGTTCTAGGAGATGTTCAATGATGTAATTAACAGGCAACTGACGTCTCCAAAGTATTTATCGCCCTCTGAAGTTCCTTTTATCAGACTAACATGGAGATTTTTATTTTGTCTTTGACAAACTGTATCAAGGATATCTACTCTCTGCCTCCCGAGCAGCAGTTTAGTTTGAAAGAAGTGCTGACGTGAGACTAATAAATTTGCATCTTTCAGTTCCTAAAAATGCTTTATTACTCAGCGGCTGATCACTGCCAGCGGAGAAGGTCCAAGGCACTAAACCGTGTCATTACATTTCTAGCATTTCTTTTAACTGCTATCTAAATTTAAAAAGCTAGTAAACACATCATAAATTAGATGTTGTTAACATGTACTGTGCCAGACGTGCCCCAAATCCTATCTCTCATTGAGGTCACTTAGCAGTAAGCTTTCTGTGGTGTCCGGCCAGGCCGGCAGCTGTTTTCTGAGCAATGGTAAATTTGTCTTAACCTTTTCAGTGCTGGAACCAGGGAGACATACATGGGCTCCAAACAGTTTATTCAAAATCCAATTATGTAAGCCCCTGATATATTAACCAGCTTAAAAATAACATCACAAAGAAAAAGCATTCTTGCATAATCACTAAAATGAGTATTGTAGAAAACTAACAAGAGAATTACGTAGGCCAAAAGAGGAAAATTGGTACAAGTGCCAAGTTTTTAAAATTTTGCCTTGTGTTACATTGTATTATCAACAGAACGTAAGGTGTATCTTTTGATTTTCCCAAAAAGCGGCAGAACTACCGCTAGTGCAGCCAATGCGGTTGCACTGGGGCCTGCATGCTGCGGGTGCCAATTGAGTGGTCAATGCACTTAGGGCCACCTGATGGACATGTGTCTTCATGGGCCAGGTCGTGTGTTGAGACGGTTTAACAGCACGACCGGGCCCCTTTAATATCTGCAGCCTTCCTCCCAGATAACACTGAGCCGCGTGGGAGGGAGAGGGAGGGAGGAGATGGCACAGAGTAGGGGGGCTCGAATTTGGAGAGCCAGCACCTAATTCTGAAAAGCCTCAGCCTACAGGTAGGAAACAGGTTAGTGGCTGAAAATGTGTACATTTTGACCTGCATTTGTGTCATTGTGTGTCAATCTGTGCATCTGTATGTGTCAGTGATGATATCTGTATGTGTGTCAGTGTTTGTATCTGTGTGTCTATGAATTTGTATGTATGTCAGTGTTTGTATCCATGTTTCTGTATCTGTACATGTGTCTGTGTATCTGTATGTGTGTCTGATTTTGCATCTGTGCTTTTGTGTATTGGTATGTGTGTCAGTGTTTGTGTGTGTATCTGTGTATGTGTATCTGTGTGTGACTGTGCGTCTATGTATCTGTATGTGTGTCAGTGTGTCTGTGTATCTGCATGCGTGCCAGTGTGTATGCCTGGGTATCAGTCTGTCAGTGTGTATCTGTGTGTCAATGTATCTGTGTATCTGAATGTGTGTTAGTGTATGTATATGTACATAAATCTCAGTATCCCGCCAACACTATAAACAAATACACCCCTGCATTCAAACGTCGACACTACATACAAACACACCTCTGTATTAAAACATCATTATTATATATAAACACACCCCTGCATTCAAGAACCCCACAGAAATGCACGCCTGCATTCAAATGCCAAAACTACATACAAACACACCCCTACATTCACTCACACATATTACATACAAACACACCCCTACATTCACTCACACATACTCCATACAAACACACCCCTGCATTCACTCACACATACTCCATACAAACACACCTCTGCATTCACTCACACATACTCCATACAAACACACCCCTAACTTCACTCACACATATTACATACAAACACACCCCTACATTCACTCACACATACTCCATACAAACACACCCTGCATTCACTCACAGATACTCCATACAAACACACCCCTACATTCACTCACACATACTCCATACAAACACATCCCTACATTCACTCACATATACGCCATACAAACACACCCCTACATTCACTCACACATACGCCATACAAACACACCCCTACATTCAAACACACAAAACCCGTTCAGTGCTGGATACAACCTTACAAGGACGGGCAAATCGCAGATCCCCAGCTGGCCAAGCATTGTGGGAGTTGTATGACAGATGGAGATCTAACTTTTGGCCACCCTTGCGATAGCAGGGGCTCAAATAAATCCTTGCACCAGGGCCCTCTCTACGTTTGTTCCGCCACTGGTCACATGTGACACTGTGGAGAACAATAGTTGTTTATTGTTAAATTATTTTTCAGGATTTTAACTCGTTTTGAGCTGAACAAACAGCTATTTACCAACTAATATATTAGAACTCGATTGATGTAATAATCCGTGTTGAGTTCCCACAATGGCCACTCAGGGGGCTCAGTATATTGACCATTTGTTCCAATCTATATTTTCTAAATTGAACAAAATAACTATAAGAGGACCAGGGACTTATACTGAGCAAAGGTCTCTGTATGGTAGTGGAGGGTGATGGAGCTCTGTATGGTAGTGGATGGTGATGGAGCTCTGTATGGTAGTGGAGAGTGATGGAGCTCTGTATGGTAGTGGATAGTGATGGAGCTATGTATGGTAGTGGAGAGCGATGGAGCTCTGTATGGTAGTGGAGAGTGATGGAGCTATGTATGGTGCCGGAGGGTGATGGAGCTCTGTATGGTAGTGGAGAGTGATGGAGCTCTGTATGGTAGTGGATGGTGATGGAGCTCTGTATGGTAGTGGAGGGTGATGGAGCTCTGTATGGTAGTGGAGAGTGATGGAGCTCTGTATGGCAGTGGAGGGTGATGGAGCTCTGTATGGTAGTGGAGAGTGATGGAGCTCTGTATGGTAGTGGAGAGTGATGGAGCTCTGTATGGTAGTGGAGGGTGATGGAGCTCTGTATGGTAGTGGAGGGTGATGGAGCTCTGTATGGTAGTGGAGGGTGATGGGGCTCTGTATGGTAGTGGAGGGTGATGGAGCTCTGTATGGTAGTGGAGGGTGGTGGAGCTCTGTATGGTAGTGGAGAGTGATGGAGCTCTGTATGGTAGTGGAGGGTGATGGAGCTCTGTATGGTAGTGGAGAGTGATGGAGCTCTGTATGGTAGTGGAGGGTGATGGAGCTCTGTATGGTAGTGGAGAGTGATGGAGCTCTGTATGGTAGTGGAGGGTGATGGAGCTCTGTATGGTAGTGGAGAGTGATGGAGCTCTGTATGGTGCCAGAGGGTGATGGAGCGTATAATCTGCTTTAGGGTCATATAATGAAAAACCAACACTATTTAACTTTAACATCCCTCAGCCTGATCATCTAGGTCAGGGGTCAACAACTCAATAAAAATTGCTACTGGTGCTTCGTAATTAGTCAGCTACAGGAGCCCACCTGGCCCCCGTAGATAGGCAACCTTCGGCACTCCAGATTTTGTAGACTACATCTCCGGCTACTGGTGCTTCGTAATTAGTCAGCTACAGGAGACCACCTGGCCCCCGTAGATAGGCAACCTTCGGCACTCCAGATTTTGTAGACTACATCTCCCATAACGTTCTGACTGTCATTATGCTGGCAAAGAATCAGGGGAGATGTAGTCCACAATATCTGGAGTGCCGAAGGTTGCCTATCTACGGGGGCCAGGTGGGCTCCTGTAGCTGACTAATTACGAAGCACCAGTAGCAATTTTTATAAGTAATACATAATGTCTCCCAACATTCCAAATGCACGTAAAGGGTCCCTTTAATATTATGGGTGTGAATGGGGGTGTGGCCAGGGGTGGGGCTGTTCTGAGAAATTTTATGTGACTTACTAATAACAATATATATATCTAAAATGTAAATTAGAACAGGAACAATGTATCTTATTTACACAGACTGATTTCTAAACACAGCTATTGTAGGTTAACCCATTAAGGACCAAGGCTTTTTTAGCACTTTTGCCATGCATTTATTCTACCATAATTTCCCGTTTTCTGTGTGAGTGCACCCGTACATATTGTAAATATTTTTTAAAGGAGAAATTGGACTTTCCTTTGATACCATACCTATATGCACACATAATAAAATAACAAATAATATATATAAAAAAAATTAAAATAATTAAAAAAAACACACTTGTTCCATTTTACATTTAATAATTTTTACACATCAAATACAACGAAAGAAAACTAACTCAAAATAGATTCACTTATTAAAAGTATTAGTTAAAATGCCCAGCATGTCTAGGATTAAAATAAATATTTAGAAGTTCTAAAACAAATATTGCAAGGAGTGAATTATGGTTTTAAAGCTAAAACGTTTGTTGAGAATACAACTTTTACAGTATCGCGCTCCGTGGCAGAATTGAAATAAATTTAAAGAGCTATGTGCTGCACCCCCTCTTAACGCTGCACGCTAATCTTCTGTCAGTCTTGGCCCACTAATTATGGCCCCAACTGACAGAGGGGACCTCAAGGTATCGAAAGATTACTAGGGGTCCCTGATTTTGGAAGGCAGCAAGATTGCTCAGCTGCGGTATTTAACCCCGTAAGGACCAAACTTCTGGAATAAAAGGGAATCATGACGTGTCACACATGTCATGTGTCCTTAAGGGGTTAAAGGGCTAGGTGCTAGCTCACTTTGAGTGCTGCAAGCAGCTCGTCTGTCAGTCTTGGGCCACTAACTGTGACCATAGGTATAGGACCTCCAGGTATAGGAAGATTTAACCCCTGCTAGTACCTTTACTGGGTGATTGTCTATGCCAGTGTTCTCCAACCCAGTCCTCATGGACCACCAACAGTCCAGGTTTTGTCAGTGTCTCCAATGGGATAAAACAGGGAGGACTGGGTTGGAGACCACTGGTCGATGCTATCACCGGTCATTAAAGCCCTTCAGTGCATGAAGGCATAGACCGTCATGTGGTCCTTAAAGGGTTAAATAAAGTACTATTGCTGTGGAGCTCTGTTATACACTCAGACACACCAACAATAGGAAGCTCCTAGAAAAGAGAGACATTAGGATAGAAATGAGGGACAGAGGGATATGTCTCCAAAATAGGGACTGTCTTCCTAAATAGGGACATTTGGGAAGTATGCTAACGGACGCTTTGATGGCCATAGATATATCTACCATTTTCTCTATGGACATGGTTACAAGTGTCTAGTCTGAAAAACTTAATGCTGGCCGTGATGGAAAGGTGTCAGAACACACAGTGCATCGCAGTTTGCTGCATATAGGGCTGCGTAGCTCCAGACTGGTCACAATGCCCAATATGACTCCTAGCCACTGCTGAAAGCACCTTCCATGGGGACACGAGCGGCAGAATTGGGCCAGGAGCAATTTCTTCTAGATCAAGTGGATGGCTATTTTTACCTCCTACATAGCATGAGACATGCCAGGATCATCATTACATAATGGATTTTGCGTAACACATAGTCACGTAAAGGTTCACAAGGCTTTTCTGTGATTTGACAGTTTGCTGTTACTGTTCCTTTAATCCTTTTTATTGGTCTGGAACATACGTTCTTAACTCCTGAGTCGTGATCTAAAATTGTGTCCCCATTTTTAATTCAATGGGTAACCCATGGTTGGAACAAATATACTTCATATTGATCAAGTCTAACAGACCTGCCCAATAAACTGGTTACTGTAACAGCACTGCACCCCCCCCTGTGGTATAGATATTCCCGACACTGGGAATAGTCTAATGTGGGTGTTTATATTATAATTATTAGAACTCAATGTAAGAACGGCCATTGAGCTAATTTTAATATTGAATATCAGGCTGATGCCAGGAATTTGTGTCCCTGTTAGGAAGGTTAAGAACCCCTAATTCCAGGGTGTTATTCACAGTTCCTTATGACACCACATGTGGTAGGTGTAAAGTACCTGAAATGTCAGTGGCAGCAGACTCGGGGTCAATGTGTGACTAGCATCACCGTGCCAGAGCCAGGAATATCCGAGGCAGAGCGGGGAATCCTGTGATTCCATGTCATGTGTTACAAGTGAAGCTCGATGTGACGTCAGGGTCTGCCGTTCATTAACGGGCTCTCATTCCCACTATGCAGCAGGTTCAGACATGAACCGGAGAGGGCAGACGCATTGTCAGTTTAGTGAACCTGTCCTGTTTTTGATTGGGACAGTTTATTTTTGCTTAACCCCTTAAGGACACATGACATGTGTGACATTTCATGATTCCCTTTTATTCCAGAAGCTTGGTCCTTAAGGGGTTAATGTCAGTTAACACTGTATCTGCAATAATACCTAATACCCTACCTACCTCTAATGTATTAATCGGGTGGTGAGCCACTGAAAATACTCAGAGAATCTATCCAGAAACTGGCAAAATTACTGCGGGTCATTCAGTAAACAGTGAACTAAGGGGACTTGAAAACCGAATTGCAAATTCAGGCAAAAATAGCTGCAATCGAAAAATGATTAGTTTCAGGCAGTTTTACATTGTGGTCAAGGTTTTCCAAGTTGTCCTCAATTCACTCTGTTTTACCCTGAACATACTTTTAAGTGAAATCTCAACAGAGGCCAAACCTATTAACCCCTTCACTGCAAAGCAGTTTTACTGATTTTATTATTTTTTATTTTTGCTTTATTCTTTCTTCGTTGATATAATTATTGTGGAAATGAACAGCTTTAGACAGTATACAATGTCCTTTATCTTGCAATATTTCACACAGGGTCTGACATTTTTGTATAAGAGCACAAATACATACCGTAGGTTAAAAATTGTCAAATGCCTTGCTTCTTGGGGTTTGTAAGGACCCCGAAGGCATTACTTGTAGTACAGCTTACTGAAAATGTCATTAGAATATAAAAATAATGTCTGCATTTGAGTATAATGTCCACATACAGTTAATGCAGTAAAATCATATATTTCTAAAATAAATTTCTGTAATGCAGAGACGCATATGAGAGATACCATTCACTCTTTTATGACTGTAGGAATTCTATGATCTTTGAAGATTACTTTACTGATTGTTAGGAGAGGGGAGGCTGTCATTTTCAGGACATTTGCAGACTTTAAGTTGGTGGAATGAGCTTGGAGCGTAGATATGCCCCAAATCTCTGAGTCTGGCAATCATGCCTACAGTATAAATGAAGGTTATTGAGGATTGATTAACTTAATTTTATTTCGCAAAGCAAATGACTGTAGAAAACATGTATGCGGCTGATCAGTGGCATTGGCAAAGCTAGGTAAGTGGAGGGATGACAATTTTTGGTTAGGGGGTTAGTACTAATGCACACTAAGCACACCAGTGTGATTGATGGATCTGACAGATGGAGTCTGTGATATATGTCCTTGCAGTCTGTGTGACATCTATTGGTAAACTTTTTATTTACCGCAAATAATTAAATATCAGTCATAGATAGGTCTATTCACTAAACTGTTAACTATTAGGAAGCCACCAGGAATTAAACTAAATATAGACCAAAGTAGACAAACTCTCAAATTCAGTTATGTTTCCTTTCAGTTACTTTGTCCTTACATTTGGAATTCCCAACAATTCACAGTTTAGTGAATAAACCAGAGACAGTCCAATTATTGCAAAAAAAGTTTAGGCATTTTCCTTAGGGAGTAAAGCTACCATGGACTGGAGAGATAACAGCGATCATGGCTGCTTCTTATTTGAGACCCAAAATGATGGGGAGGGCTAAGTGATCCCAATAGTAAACTGCCTAAACATCTGTGTCTGCTGCAACAGAACTGTAACAACAAATCCCAAAAATAAATATAGTTACATCCCATGGGCTGATACCTGGAGAGCCGCCAAGCAGCTATTGTCAAACCAACAGCTTCGCTGTAACATTAAAATCATTACATTGTTTTATTTTACTGAGAGAAATATAACCCTTCAAGTGCTGGGAGCTGATATTCTACAGAAGGACGTGTTTACAGAGGAATTTTAGAGAGAAAAGCACTGTCACCTCAGAGCGAAAAAAAAATGTTTATTTCGTGAATTAAGCATAATTCTAGCACTACAAATCAGTTCTTGGGTTCACTTAAAAATATATAGTAAAAAAAAATATACACATGCAAAAATATTTAGATTTTTTTCTGTTTGCTAAGAGAAAATGTCAATAAACAAACATAAAACATTGTATTATTCCATCTATAAATGTCCCATAATTCCTTTAGCAGACATGTGTACGCAGGCCAAGGAGTTTAAAGGAACACTATAGTCACCTAAATTACTTTAGCTAAATAAAGCAGTTTTAGTGTATAGATCATTCCCCTGCAATTTCACTGCTCAATTCATTTAGGAGTTAACCCCTTAACACCGCAGCCAAATGTACAAGTTGTGAACAGAACAAAACTCAAACAAAACCTGGCATTTACGCTATATGTCTGTCCAACCGTAATTAACCTCTTTCATATTAAATGCACCCCCCCTTATTATATATCATTTTATTCAGGGGAAACAGGGCTTTCATTTAACATCAAATATTTAGGTATTGAACATAATTTAATATAAAAAATTTATAAAAAAATGGGAGAAAAAAAGAATTTTTTAATTTTTTTTGTTCTATGTGACATTTTAACTGGTGGATGTCAAAATACTGTTTGCTTTTACTGCAATACAATACACATATTTGTATTCAGCGATGTCTCACGTGTAAAACAGTACCCCCTATGTACAGGTTTTATGGTGTTTTGGGAAGTTACAGGGTCAAATATAGCACGTTACATTTGAAATTGAAATTCGCCAGATTGGTTACGTTGCCTTTGAGACTGTATAGTAGCCCAGGAATTTAATTTACACCCATAATGGCATACCATTTGCAATAGTAGACAACCCAAGGTATTGCAAATGGGGTATGTCCAGTCTTTTTTAGTAGCCATTTGGTCACAAACACTGGCCAAAGTTAGCGTTAGTATTTGTTTGTGTGTGAAAAATGCAAAAAACGCCAATTTTGGCCAGTGTTTGTGACTAAGTGGCTACTAAAAAAGTCTGGACAAACCCCATTTGCAATACCTTGGGTTGTCTACTATTGCAAATGGTATGCCATCATAGGGGTAATTTTCATTCTTGGGCTACCATAGGGTCACAAAGGCAACGTAAGCAATCTGGCGAATTTTTATGTGAAAAAAATGAAACACAAGCCTTATATTTGACGCTGTAACTTTTGAAAACACCATAAAACCTGTACATGTGGGGTACTGTTGTACTCGGGAGACTTCGCTCAACACAAATATTTGTATTTCAAAACAGTAAAAAGTATTGCAGCAATAATATCGTCCGTGTAAGTGCTGTTTGTGCGTGAAAAATGCAGAAAACGTCACTTTTACTGGCGATATCATCGTTGTAATACATTTTACTGTTTTGAAACACTAATATCTGTGTTCAGCAAAGTCTCCCGAGTAAAACAGTACCCCCCATGTACAGGTTTTATGGTGTCTTGGAAAGTTATAGGGTTAAATATAGTGCTAGCAAATTAAATTCCCTATACTTTCGGCATGGGTTGTCAGGCAGGTCCCGCTAATTGTAATTAATTAGGATACCTAATTATGTAAAATTATTACATAAATATATGTGTAGAATTAATATATGTATATATATACATATGTGTATATATACGTATATATATATATAATTTTTTTTTAATATTTTTATTTATATATAGGTATATATATAGTGATATATACGTATATATTTATGTATATAGATATATATATATTATGATATATATATTATTTTGTTCTACGTGTATTTTGATATAAATATATATATTAATATCACAATACAGTTAGAACGAAATAACACATCTATATATTTTTTAATTATTTATTTTTAAATATTTTTTTAATTTTATTTTTTTACGTACTTACATATATATTTTTTTATATTATATATAAATATATATATAACAATAATTATATATTTAATCAGTATCAGTCTACGTGTAATTTGATATTAATATATATATATATATATATATATATATATTTATTAATATTTAAATACACGTTGTGTATGTGTAAATGTGTGTGTGTGTGTGTGTGTGTGTGTGTGTATGTGTATATATATATACTTAGATCATATATATATAATATATATGATCTAAGTATATTTTATTTGTAACTGTAATTTTTTTAATTTATTTTTTGAACTAATATTTTATTTTTTTTACAGGACAGGGGGCAGAGACAGTGTCAGCCAGTGATTTCACATCACTGGCTGACACACAGGATCAGTGATCACAGTGACTGCCTGTCACTGTGATCACCTCCTGCAGATTGGGTAATTGACCACAGGGGGGGAGTGCCTGGGTGGTACAAGCACTCCCCCCTTCCAATCTGCAGGGGGATCACTGTGCCAGTTACATGTGTCAGCCAATAGGCTGACACATGTAACACTGATCGCAGTGACAGGCTGTCACTGCGATCAGAGTGCTTTGAGATCGCAGTGACAGCCTGTCACTGCGATCAGACTTCGCAGATCGCGGTCACTGACCCCAGGGGGACTGCCTGGGGGGCCAGGTAAGTCCCCCGACCGCGATCTGCACAAGGGGAAAGCCGCCGGCCGCATGTGTCAGCCGATTTGAAATCGGCTGACACATGCTTAATACTGGTCGCAGTGACAGCCTGTCACTGCGATCAGAGACTGCAGATCGCGGTCACCGGCCTCAGGGGGGGTTGCCTGGGGGGCCAGGCATCCCCCCCGACCGCGATCTGCAGCGGGCGATTAGCGCCGGCCACGTGGGCGGCCATTATGGCGAGGACGTAATATTACGCCCGCCGGCGTTTAGAGCCGGTTCCTGCAGGACGTAATATTACGTCCTCCGGACTTAAGGGGTTAAATCACGTTGTTTCTGTTTATGCAGCCCTAGCCACACCTCCCCTGGCTATGATTGACAGAGCCTGCATGAAAAAAAAAAAACTGGTTTCACTTTCAAACAGATGTAATTTACCTTAAATAATTGTATCTCAATCTCTAAATTGAACTTGAATCACATACAGGAGGCTCTTGCAGGGTCTAGCAAGCTATTAACATAGCAGGGGATAAGAAAATCTTAATTAAACAGAACTTGCAATAAAGAAAGCCTAAATAGGGCTCTCTTTACAGGAAGTGTTTATGGAAGGCTGTGCAAGTCACATGCAGGGAGGTGTGACTAGGGTTCATAAACAAAGTGATTTAACTCCTAAATGGCAGAGGATTGAGCAGTGAGGCTCCAGGGGCATGTTCTATACACCAAAACTGCTTCATTAAGCTAAAGTTGTTCAGGTGACTATAGTGTCCCTTTAACCTTTTCCTCCAGACATTCAGCATCTGCAGCCTCTCTGTATTCTATAGTGCCAGCAGTATAAAAGCATTGTATGCAGAGCGTGAGGACGTCCAGTGTCAGATACCGGTCCAAAGGGTGGTAGACAGCCACTGGAGGCAGACTTAGTGCTGCAATGTAGACATTGCAGTTTCTCTGGAAATGAAATGTTTAACATGGAAGCACTAAAGGCAATAGGGACACTGCACCCAGACCACTTGAATGAGCTGAAGTGGTCTGGGTGCCTACCGTGTCCCTTTAATACACAAGTACCTGCGTGTAAACTAATTTCTGTTAGTGGTAGGGAAGTTAATTATTTTGTGTTTTACTTCATTTACTGTGCAGTTAGAATTCTGAAATAATCCTGTCTGGAAACTGGTTGGCAGTGGGCAGCAGATTCCACCATCCATATATACACATGGATATAGTATAATGAGGTTTAGTAACAGCGAGTTTCCTGAATTTATTAGACTCTGTGGTTGCTTGTTGGATCCAGGAGTGTACTTAGCCACCCAGGGTGACAGCAGGGAGAGGGAGTGCAGCCACTGTGGTTGTAGCGCAGATGAGTGGGAATGCACAGAATGAATAGAGTTTCTTCTGTTATTTTTTTTTATTGTAGTGTCAACTGAGGTGTGTGTGAGGTTTTGTGAAACCACTTTGAAATGAAATGAGAACAGCTACAGCGTTATTGTCCTCAAACTGCTGCAATAAACTCCAGTAGTTTGAATTTAAAAATTTCGGTGGCGAGAGGGTACTAATAGACAAATCGTCCCCGGGCGCCACTAGACAAATCGCCCCCCGGGTGAATATTCTTCATTTATTTATGGTTGGTGTATCCTGGTTAATTTACATTCCACCAAAGAAGCACAGGAAGACATGCTATATTTGTGCTGGGGTTAACAGGTAATTCTAGTGAATTAAAAACCAAACCAAAATTTAGGCCAAAAATGATTTTCGGGGGTAACATTCTCCTGCAGAGGTACAGTCAGAGCTCGGCTATTTTTGTAGATTTTAAAACATGATTTTCAATTCCCCAGAATTCACTGCTTAGTGAATACTTTTCAATTATGCTTTTAATATTTAATACAACCTTATCTAAAAATGTTTTTAGTATTAATTGATGTTTAAAAGTTAAGGTTTTCGCAACCACCACCTGCTTGCACTGTCATTAACCCATCCAACACTGGCATGGTATGATTAACCCTTTGTGTTACTAGTGAACCATCCACTGATGGGTCACTGTCCAAAAGCTGGTCACCTGCTAGCCCTCCACCCTTAACCCCTCTTCAGCATATGCTGATATATTAACCCTTTCACTCCCTGCATTGTGGTGTCATTTTCCTTTTCACTGTTCACATTTATAATTAACCTTCACTCATTTTATAGTATCGTTATACTGCTTAACTGTTCACACTCTATCAAATCCTTTTCTTGTTCACGTTGCAACACTAACTTGCAGCAATGCAGCCCCTATTCTATTCACATTATATTATTATCCTCTATACTACATATATTGTATCACTACCCTTACTCATTATTAAACCCATACACTACTTATATTGTATTACTACTCTATACATATTGTATTATGAACCCCTGTATTATTTATATTGTATTAGTAACCCCATAACCTATTCACATGGTACTATTAACCCCTACACTATTCACACTGTACTATTAACCCCTATTTTATATTGTATCATTAACCCCTACACCAACGATGGCAAACCTATGGCATGCCGAGCCCTCTCTGTGGTAGGCCCCCAAAACGGCAGGCGCCTACTCTGCTTTCATATCATTGATGGGTGAGTGGGATGGAGGGCTGCGAGGGAACACTGACTTACGTGTTGTTCCAGCACTGCTCCCTCCGAGCCCTCCACGGATGGTGCCGGTAGACAGGAAATGACGTCAACCCGGCAGGCATTAAGGGAAGGAGCGGTGCTGGAACAGCAGGTAAGTCAGTGCTCCCTCGCACCCACACCCCCTCACAGCAGCGGAAGGAATCAGATCCACCGGGTAGGGAGCTTGGGTGGTCTTCAAAAACCCACCCGCACCAAAAACAAATTAATCATTATTTATGTGCTGGGAGAGAGGGGGGATATACTGGGGGAGGGGGGGATATGCTGGGGTAGTGAAGGGAAGATGCTGAGGGGAGAGAAGAGAAGAATCTGGGGGAGAGAAGTGGAGATGCTGGGGGGAGCGAAGAGGAGAATCTGGGGGAGAGGAGGAGGAGGAGATGCTGGGGGAGAGGAGGAGGAGGAGATGCTGGGGAGAAGTGGAGAGGAAGAAGAGATGCTGGGAGGGGGGAGAAGGGGAGAGGAGGAGATGCTGGGGGGAGAGGAGGATATGAGGGGGGAGAGGAGGAGGAGATGCTGGGGGAGAATGGGAGAGAAGGAGGAGGAGATGCTGGGGGGGAGAAGGGGAGAGGAGGAGTTGCTGGAGGAGAGGGGGATATGCTGTAGGTGCTGGGGGGAGAGACGAGGTGAAGTACTTCGGACAACTGTATGAGTTGCTTTTTCTAACCTCAGTATTCAGGTTTAATTGCCGTGTTGGCACTTTGAGAAAAAAAAGTTGGCATGTATTGTGGTTTGGGCACTCAGGCTCAAAAAGGTTCGCCATCTCTGCCCTACACTATTCACATTTTAGTATTTACCTGACATGGGCTGTATTTGCTTCAGTTCCCGGAGGGTTAAACAAAGCATTTCACTGTCTGCTCTGGTCACAAGTTGTACAATACATGTTTCTTTATGCTACATGCTCATTAAGTACCAGAACAAAGCTCCCATCTATTCTAAAATATTATTCCGAACCTTTGGTATGCTGTAAAACTCACTGTATGCGTAAGGCAGGAGCGACAGGAAAGGGAACTGTGAAAATATTCAACATCAATTTTAATCTGTGGGATTTGGGTGTAGAATCAATCTAATCTTTCATTTGAAAGCAAACCACTCTGTGTGATTGTGTTTTATACCTGCTGGATACTGTTTGTGCATGTTTCAATATTTAGTTAAAATTTGAAGATACACTAAAACATCAATGATAAGAAAAACACAAAATGGGAAGATTAAAAAACAAGCAATATTATTTATCAGACAAGCGAACAGATCTGTGAAGTAATATTACTTTATTGGGGATTCCCATCAGAATCTAGAAATATGCGAAATTCTGGGTGATAGGACTAGATAGCCCTAACTGTATGAAATGATGGTGTCACAAGGTGCTATGTTATCATGGACTTGCCAAATGATGACCCAATGGACCCACTAGTTGGCCATGAACCTGCTGTATTATTATTTCATGGATCTGCTACATGATGACTCCATGGACCCGCTAGATGATGATTCCATGGACCCACTAGATGATCAGGCCACAAAACTGCTGAATTATTATTTCATGGATCTGCTAGATGATGATTCCATAGACCCGCTAGATGAGGAGTCCATGGACCTGCTTAATGATCACGCCATGAGCCTGCTGTATTACTGTTTCATGGACCTGCTGTATTATTATTTTATGGACCTGCTAGATGATGTTTCCATGGATGGACCTACTATATGATGATTCCATAGGCCAGCTAGATCTGGGGTAGTCAACCTTTTAATGCCTACCGCCCACTTTTGTATCTTTGTTGTTGGTAAAATTTCCTTACCACCCACCAGTGCCACAGTAATGAATTTTATAGCGCAAGTACCATTTTTTTTTTTTTTTTAGAAAGGAGGGTTATTTTTTTTAAATATGTACTTAAATGTATCTATTTATTTTTCCTTTTTTTCTATTTTCTATTCTATTTCTTTTTCTTTGAGTGTGTGTGTGTGTGTGTGAAAGAGAGGTGCAGTGTGTGTGTGTGTGTGTGTGTGTGAGAAGGGTGCTGTGTGTGTGTGTGAGAGAGGTTAAGTGTGCGTGAAGGGGGCTGTGTGTGTGTGTGAAGAGTGCAGTATGTGTGTGTGAAGGGTGCTGTGTGTGAGGGGTGCTGTATGTGTGTGAAGAGTGCAGTATGTGTGTGTGAGGGTGGCAGTGTGTGTGTGTGTGTGAAGGGTGCTGTGTGTGCTTGTGAAGAGTGCTATGTGTGTGTGTGTGTGTGTGTGTGTGTGTGAGAGGTGCAGTGTGTGTGAAGGGTGCTGTGTGTGAAGGGTGCAGTGTGTCTGTGAAGGGTGCTGTGTGTGTGAGGGGTGTAGTGTGTGTGTGTAAGGGGTGCAATGTGTGTGTGAGGGTGACAGTGTGTGTTTGAGAGGGCAGTGTGTGTGAATGTGTGTGTGTGAAGGGTGCTGTGTGTGTGTGTCTGAGGTACAGTGTGTGTGTGAAGGGTGCTGTGTGTTTGTGTGAGGAGGCAGTGTGTGTGTGTGTGGTGCAGTGTGTGGGTGAGGGGGGCAGTATGTGTGAGGGGTGCAGTTTGTGTGTGTGTGGGGGGGGGCAGGGTGCAGTATGTGAGGGGTGCAGTGTGTGTATTAGAGGTGATGTGTGTGTGAAGGGTGCAATGTGTGTGACTGAGCAGTGTGTGTGTGTGATGGGAGCAGTCTTTGTGTGTGAGGGAGGCAGTCTGTCTGTGTGAGGGGGCACTATGTGTGAGGGGGTAGTCTGTGTGTGTGTGTGTGTATGTGAGGGGTCAGTATGTGTGTGTGACTGAGGGGTGTAGTGTGTGTGTGTGTGTGTGTGTATGTGTGTGTAAAGGGTGCTGTGTGTGTGTGTGTGAAGGGTGCAGTGTGTGTGATGGGAGCAGTTTGTGTGTGTGAGGGGGCATTCTGTGTGAGGGGTCAGTGTGTGTGTGTGTGTGTGTGTGTGAAGGGTGCATAGGGTCTATCCGGTGTGTAGGTGGGTGAGATGTGAAAATCTATGTATATGTCTCCCCCTGCTTTTCCCAGGGAGGGGGGGCATAATGCTGCAAGCCCTGGTTGTCCAGTAGTTGCGTTTTCACTTTAGCCTGCAGCTCCTACGACTGTAGGCTGATTCTCCTGCCATTTTGCAAGCACAGCATCGTATTGGAGCATTGCCATTCAGCACAGAGCTTCCCAGGCCCTTCTCTCTCTCTGCTGGAACTATGTGCCAGCGGGCCGGTGAGGGAGATCTTTGATCTCCTCACCAGCCCGAGAGAGCTTACAGCAAAGCTGGCTATGCATGGACCAGCTGGGGAAATTAAATGATCTCCCTTGCCGGCCTTGGTCCACAGCCAACTGGGCGTTTTCTGCAGAACCCACCGCGCCCACCTGAAATCCCAAACCGCCCACTAGTGGGACCAGGTTGACTACCCATGAGCTAGATGATGACTCCATGGAACCACTAGATAAAAAGGCCATGAATCTGCTGTATTCTTTTTCTAATTAACCTGTTACATAATGACTCTGTGGACCAGCTACAGTATTAATTTACCTGTTTTACAATGTTTCAATCTCCAAAACATGCATTTTCTAAGCAATAAACAATGATTAATAAGCAGGTTTAACCTGTCTATATTTGACAATAAAGTACACAGTGCAGTAAAGTATAGATTTATGGACATACACCCCACAGCATTTATAATAATATATACACAGAGAATGTTCAGTCATTTCCTACCATTGACTTCAGTTTAGCAATCATTTTCTGTAAATGTTGAGAGCTAGCTCAGCAAGCTCTGGAAATACATAGTAACTGGCCAGAGCTAAACCCAGTCAAGCACATTGAAGGGCTTAGAGAGGGTCTATTCCAGAAGAGCTTTACTTACTGGTGCTGTGGCATAGGAAATTACAGGAATCTTGACGTCATTCGCTAAATGACATCACAGTTACACAGACTGAAAAGATTTCTTCTTGAGTAACAGGGCTGCCTGCTGTCACGAGGTAAAACCCCAAACACGCAGCGTTTAGGATAGCAACGAAAGAAACAAAGGAAATAAACGTATTACTACCCAGCCTTAGAATAGCCAGACTTGACAGACTTAGACAGACAGAGGCAAACAACACAGGAAACGGTTAGATAAACGCAAGGTCATTAACAAAGCCATGGTCTATACCGCAATATACTCAAACACTCAAGGAACGCACTGAAAGGGTACTGGGAACAGTAAGGATTTACGTCACCTCCTCACTATGTAGTCACTGGAGGTGTCCTGCCACTTGGGCATAAATAGTACCATTACCCAGAGACCGTGCTAGAGAGAACGCAGAATGAATTCTAAAAACTATTGAATAATTAATATTAGTCTCCAATCAGCCCCAAAATAGCACATTGCTCTGAATTAAATGTGCACCTAATTTCCAACTTTGCATCTGAAACATTTTTAATATATACTCAAATGTAACATTGATACATCATCAATGTGTCAATGCATCAAATTAGGATGAACTTTCGATATTACTTCCAAAATCTATCATTTGAAGACACAGCGCTTAGTAAACAATCCTTGGTGATAAATTATTAATAATTTGATTTGTGCACAATACAACAACAACAACAAAAAAAGCAACATTCAGAGTCCTGTTGTCATTAATTAAAACAGGCATTAGATAACAGAAACACAGGGATTGAAATTACTGCCGTCATCTAAATGCAAATAGCTGTACTGACATAATGAAAAATGAGTCAATGAGTCGGCTGCAGCCCTGCAGACAATGAATATGTACGGTATGATTGTTGCTGTATTCAAAGGACATTCCAGGGACATGGGTAACTTTAATATTATATGAAGCATTGACTAAGATCTAGCAGACATAATATGCATCGTTCAAGTTGTCCAGACTTTTTATTTTATGTGTTTCAGCTCATATCTGGAGGAGTTAAGGCCTGTGCACCAATTCTGACGTTTGTTTGAGTCAGAGAGTAACTTTTGTCTGAAATGGCCACATGGCTACAGACTGAAGCATTCATTCACACAATCAGCACAAAAGAGACAAATATTGAGCAGTTAGACAGACACCACTTCCTGGCCAATGTCAGCATTAACTGGTCAAAGTAGTCCAACCTTGGATGAAAATGATGGGCTGGGGCCCTCTGGGACGTCTTGGACTATTAGTACCATGTTTTGCTGTAATTTTTTTATATGCATAATATAGATAATGCATAATAATTGGTAGTAACATCCACACTGAAGTCACCCTTTCAAGAAAACTACAGATGAAATATAGTTGTCTTTATGCAGTTTTGGTCTTTTAAAAGGTAAACTGTTACTTTGCTGGAATTTACATAATTGGATGAAACATTGAAAATCACCTATAACTTACATTAAACTTTGTATTTCCAAGTGAATCTGTGTTGTTTTTTTTAATGTATAATGAAAGACATAGCAAATGGCAATATAAGCAAGTTCAGTCAAGGCACAGGTAGGGCACACAATGCAAATAAAGAGAAAACAGATACTTTGTTAAAGTGACACTATAGGCACCCAGACCAATTTGTCTTATTGAAGTTGTCTGGGTGAACCCTTTACAGTGAAAACATTACAGTGTTAAAGGGACCTTATACTTACTCAGATGCAACTTTTTTTTTATCACACTTTATCATCACTTTCCTGTAAATAACCTAGATATTTTACGTTCCTGATTTGCAACGTCTGTTTAATATATAATTTCTCATCTCCTGCTCTGTTAACAGCCTCGTAGCCTAAAGCTAGGGACAGTGGCACGCTATAGCAGTTCCTTTTACTGTGGTCAGTGGAAGAAATGGAAGCATTTATAAAAAATGATTGACAGGAAGCCAAGATGGAGGTACCCAGTTCAATTGTAGAGGTAAATACAGCATGTGGATATCTACATCTAATCTTCTTTTTCAGATGTCACAAACATGTATTTGCTAAATATAGGGGATAAGTACAATATTAAAAATCTTTAATTTTAAATACCCGTCGGTAAGCCCACTGTACAGCACTCTAGGATAGGATGTGCTTTCTACTCCATATAATATCAATAATCTCATGAATAATATTCTATAAAGATGTTATGTATGTAGATGCAATATAATAATCAGACTCCACCATCTTTAGAATAGAGCATAGTGAGGGCTGTACAATAGACTAGTGCACTTTTTCATACTTTTAGGTTCTGTTGGGCATTTCACAGAATAACCAGGAACTGCATAGAATACTTAGGGTAATTGTTTTATTCCCCAGGTTAACCTGTAGAAGGTTGTAACAAACTATTCTTTTTAGTCACACTATAGTCACCCAGACCACTTCAGCTCAATGAAGTGGTCTGGGTGCCAGGTCCCCCAGGTTTTAACCCTTCAGATTTAAACATAGCAGTTTCAGAGAATCTGCTATGTTTACATTGCAGGGTTAATCTAGTCTCTAGTGGCTGTCTTCCTGACAGCCGCTAGAGGCACTTCAGCGAGAAATGCTTAACAATGGACTGTTTAAGAATGCCGCGCATGCGCATTCTGCTCCACTCAGGAGCTGACGTCGGCGGGGGAGGAGTGGTCACCAAAACCGAGGGTGCACGGCGCTGGATAAAGGTAAGTCACAGCGGGGGGGGGGGGGGGGGGGGGGGGGGGGGACCCTGAGGGTGGGGGGGACCTAAGGGTTATATAGTGTCAGGAAAACGAGTTTGTTTTCCTGACACTATAGTGATCCTTTAATCTCCCTATAAATAAATTGTATTTCTGGAACAAGTCTTGAAAATAAGTGCTGTTTGCCAGCCGTAATTGGCAATCTTGTATCTCTCTACATCGATTTCCATTATGACTCAAACTCTTTTAGTGCTGAAAAAAAGCCACAAAGTCATTATTTTTTAATCAGTTTCTGTGAGCAAACCAAAGTGCTCATTATAGTAACGTCAAATTATACACGTGTCCTGATCTGCTTATTGAAGGTTCAAGGAAGGATTGGATATCTGTTACCAGGCCCAGAGGCTGACCACAGGTTGGCACAGTGTAAAATAATCATCACCCCAAACTATAAAATTCAACATTAGAGAAACGGCTGCATATCAGATAAAACATCAATTAAAAGAGGACAGCAGACAATGCACCATTTCTTTTTTTTAATTCAGAGATCAGCTGAAAAAGCCAAACCTGATTTAGAAACATAGAATGTGACGGCAGATAAGAACCATTCGGCCCATCTAGTCTGTCCAATTTTCTAAATACTTTCATTAGTCTCTCGCCTTATCTTATAGTTAGGATAGCCTTATGCCTATCCCACGCATGCTTAAATTCATTTACTGTGTTAACCTCTACCACTTCAGCTGGAAGGCTATTCCAGGCATCCACTACCCTCTCTGTAATGTAATACTTCCGGATATTGTTTTTAAACCTTTGCCCCTCTAATTTAAGATCTAATTTATGCCCTCTTGTTGTGGTAGTTTTTCTTCTTTTAAATATAGTCTCCTCCTTTACTGTTTTGATTCCCTTTATGTATTTAAATGTTTCTATCATATCCCCCCTGTCTCGTCTTTCCTCCAAGCTATACATGTTAAGATCCTTTAACCTTTCCTGGTAAGTTTTATCCTGCAATCCATGGACCAGTTTATTAGCCCTTCTCTGAACTCTCTTCTGTAGATATGGTCTCCAGTACTGCGTACAATACTCCAAGTGAGGTCTCACCAATGTTTAGGCTAGGGGGAATCAGTGGGGGGCACTATCCTTGGCATGGTTTCTGAGAAACATGGCCAGCAGTAACGTCAATATGGGGCAATGGCGTATCGGAATTTTTGCACAACCTGATAGCTTATTAAAAGTTTGCTATGGATTTGCGACAAGCGCACTGCTAGCCTCCAAAAACACCAGGAGATTTGAGCCCAAACACAACTTGATGATCACCTACCCAAGGGATCCACCCAAGGGTATTCCTGCCTCTCTATGCAAAGATTGCCAACTAAGGGAGCCCGGATGACAATGAAAAAAATAGCTTTAAGCAACGATGTTCAGCTACAGTTCCCCATAATTCCAGAAATACAAAGCTAAAATTAATTTATTTAAACGGCTATCTGTCTTACTGATAATCCTGTTTGCTATTGCAGCTCAGCATTATGTGTGCTTGTCCCTAGATACAGATCTGTGGCCGACAAGCAGAAAGAAACCTGGTTAGATAATTAAACACATCTACAAACAATTGCTTTTGTGTCTTTATAAAGTTATTCAATTCCATTCTCTCGCCACCTGCAATATCAGCCGGGATTGGTTCGTTGATCCTCCAGATGTGTTTGCATTTTGTGAGGATAATTTGAACAGGTTTGCTAGTGACTATCAGGCCATTATATACACAGTATATGTGCTTTGCATGATAACACGTATAATTGCACATACACTGCTCGACTAATTAAGATGTTAACCTTAAAAACTACTACCTGTAGTGAGGCATTGAGTTAAAAAGCAGTCCTGATCGATCCTAAAGCTCAATTAATATAGGTTGAGCAGAATCTCGTGTTTTACAGTACGTGTTTCATCTATAACAAATCAGTAAAACTACATTTACATTGAAATCACTGAAAAGCCAGGTGACGAGCAAGATGAAAGGGACTGTGACAATCTGTTTTTAAGAGTTTATAGGGCCGTACCGTATCGTCCCTGATCCATATTCTCTCACGCAGTCCCCATTCCTTCAAAAATCACGGACACTCACTGAAACCCCAAAAAGGAATATCAATCAATTAAACTTCTAACAGCTTTCTCTCCCCACAGCTCACTAACCCACGTTCTCTCCGCCAACTGTGTTATTAGCTAATAAACTAAGCCGTTACTGTAAACTATTCTAGTGACCTACTTTCCATTACATGAAATATTTCTTACCCTTCCGTCTTGTTTCTTTTGCCCCACCCCCTTTAGCGCCGGGCACTGAGCACCTGCTGTTTCTATACGTCCAACTTGACTTGTTGCAACTACTTGTTTGTTAGTCCACCTATTGTACCTCGCACCAGAATTTGTTGGCGCTTTATAAATAAAAATAATAATTCTCTAACAATGATATGAAGCTCTCCATAGCGTAATTTAGTTTGTGTCTACTGTCTAAAGGTTTTAAATAAGAGATCTTTGTTTTACAGGAAACTGATAAAATCTATCAAGAGCTAATGAAATTCAAGGTCACCCACTGCGGAAACCGGTGAGTGACGCAAGCGACTGAAACATACTGTATGCTTCTTATTGAAAAATCTGTATGAAGTGGTATCTGTATGAAGAAAGTACATGCCATCTTTTAATTTTTTTTTACTTTTTGTTTCCACTAAACAAGAACATATTAAACTATTTTATTTCAGATTTAAATACATACCAAAAAAAAACCATTAAAATATAAACTATTCAAAGAGTTACTTTAGGTTGTTTCCTGTAAATAACTGGAGGTATAGTCAACTGATCCAGAGGGATATCTCCCGAGCCTGCCAACGGCGTATTGCATAATGTGCAAAGCAACATGACGGACAGTAAATGACCATTAAGTGAATCATTACCAATTGGTTTACAAGGAGTTTTACACATTTGGCAAGGTGATCGTATAACGAGTGTTATATGAAGGCAGCCAGCTGCCCAGAGGGCAGAGATACAGCAGGATCCTCATGTGATACACAATCTAGTCTATAAATAAAACCGTAGGGATCTCATCACACTCCCGGTACAGATAAATGATACTACCACAATCCCACATGGACTTGGAAGAACTCACCGACATACAACCTGCTTTCTGGAGCCACACGGGTTAAATCAGCTGTTCCTATTGGCACTGCGGGCATTTCCTAATGCCACTGGCAACACGGCTAGAAATAAACCATCGGCTTCTTCCCCGGCTGTCCTGGCTAATACTATGAACTGCGATTTACTAAGCTCCTGTACAAGATATCAGGTGTCATCGTATTAAAAAAGGGAAGTCCTGATTCTTCTACGTCACCGATTTTCATGTTACAACGGCTTTCAGTATTCCAATACTTCTGCCGTATTTTTATTTTAAACCATAATTTTTGAATGTGCAACACTTTTCAGCGATTAAGAATATTTATCAATCATTTCATCACTTTTTACTCTAGAAAATAGTTCTGTTTCAGTACTCATTATCCACCACTCTAAATATTTCTTTGAAAAATTATAAACTAAAAAAACAACTTTTTAGACCGTTTTTAAAACAATCAATAAATACCAACTATAGAAACGAAAAGTCAATTTTCAGAACACTTTTCTAAATCTCCTCAATTATGTCCAATAACTTGAAGATTAGTAAATTAATATCAACAGTGGCAACAAAGATCCATGTAAAGACATCTGGAGCTTGACCTTTCATCCATGGTGTCCAGAGGGTGTAGTAGAACGCAATCTAACATACACTCAACAAAGTTCCTGCCCCCGAATGTTTCAAAAGAGATCTAAGGCCTTCACTCAAGCCTTTAAATAGCACATATCAATGTGTTTTTAAAAAAAAGCAAATAAAATATTTTGTGTTTTCATTTTAAACAACCCAGTCAATTTCCAACAATTCCCAGTTCAATGAAAAACTCTGTGAAATTCTAGTCAGACTCTCTTCCTCTACCACCCGAGCAGCTGCAACCAGCAGAGGATGTGTGAGTGATGGAAAGTTCCCTCTTAGGGATTTCAGTATTTTGAGTATTGGTTTCGGTGGAGTTCTTTGAAAGCCACCATGCAGTAGAGTGTCCATGGCTATGTCACGTTCACAGTAAATGATGTGGAACACAACTGCAGATTTCTTAGGACTTTGATATTTTATTAATACACTTAGATGGAACTGAGACTTCAGTTCCAGAATAACAGGTACTATTTCTTTAAATAATAAACGGTTTGCTTCAGTTAGCAATGACAAGGTTCAGAATTCATTAGAGTCCGTTATTCTTGTTAACAGTTCAAATTATAAGAGATTGTATACATTGGAATTATCAGCAGCAAGACAGGTACAGCTGAACTTGAATAATACTTGATTTGAGGAAAGCTGTAGCAGGCTTGCTGGACAACTTGATAGAAGACTTTAGTATTTTGAAATAAAGCTTTAGCATTGTTAGCTCTTATCTCAGAGACTGTAAGATACTTAGCTTCCAGAAGTAGAGGGATTGTGTCCCCAGCTCTCCTCTGAGGCGGTTGCTTCAGTGAATGGTTGCAGAGAGTGCAGGCACTTGTCGGTGATGAGGAGAGATGTTGGGGACTTGAATAATCCTCCAGTCCGGTCCCGTAGCATGTGGTCGCCTCAGCGAGGTATGTGAGCCGGTGAGTTAGGTGCGGTACGCGTTTCAATAATCCAGCGTCTATCAGCTGGTGCGGTCGCATTAAATAGCAGACCGCGTCAATGGGGGTGTGGCTAAGTTCCGTCAAACCCAGAAGCATGAGGAGACATCGGGAGGCTTAAGGCCTGACAGGCTAGTTAAGGGTTCACTATTCATAGATTGAAGGAGCAATACGCCAGAGCCAGTTTCAACATATTTCTGCAAGATTCAAATATAATTCGCACTCGTCTGTGAGTGCTTCAAAGTGCTGCTGGAAGGATATAGAAATTGTGTGAGCCCCGTAAAACCAATCGGGGAATTAAGGTGATTCCTTTGAGATTTCGGCCAAGACAAATGAATTAATTTCACATTGGATCTTGGACTATCTGGATGAAGCCAAATCTCACTTTCTTTCACACTTTGCCTGACTACCTGCAGAATAGATATGTGTCTTCTAGAAATATGGTTACCCCACATTACTCTGGTAGTATAGTGAGCAGAAAGGGTCAAAACCACCTGGAAGCATTGCTGAGTCAAAATCAAATCCTCTGTACCAGGCAGAAATTGAAGAGGTTTGTTAGGAGAAGGTCTCCCCTTAAACTAACAGAAAATGTGAGAACTCTCCGAACGAGCAAAAGCTCAGAGAAACCTCAAAAGCTCGCCCTGTGGTTAGTCCCCACTCAGGTCTCAAAAGCTTTTGCTCACTTGTGCTATTACAGAGAAAACCTATACCATTTGTATATCAGATTGATCCAATTCATAAGGGCAGTCCAGAACTGAAATGCTGGCAAATTCCTTCTACAGAGAGATACAACAACCTTGGATGATCATTTCGGCCTTCTTTTTGGCCTCCTCGGCGCGGTAGGTGATATGAGGTGAAGTGAAAATGGAGTCCACCTCATTCTTCTTTTAACGTAGGGAGAGCCTAAGCAAGTGCAGTTAATAAAAAAAAAAACTCAATCTCAAAGCCGTTTCAACATATTATGAACACTACTCAAGCTATGTGAGTGAGGACTATATCAGTGAGTGTGGGCACTATAACATGTATATTTTTGTCATGCAAGTAATTCTCTGCAAACTGAAGGGAGCAATTACCTAGAGTCTAAGAATCTTTAAGGCATAGTTTTTGTATTTGATCACAAGGACGAAAACGAACATTTATAAATCATTACATCACACAAACTGTATTTAAATCAGCATATAATATGTTCCAGTCTCATCTGGGAGTAGGGTCCACCCTGGCTTAGTAGGCATTCTCTGACAATTGGTTTAAAATATATTGACGTGAGATTAAAGTGTTAGAGTAGATGGTGACTCATTTGGGATGGTCAATAGTGGACAATAGAGTCATGAGCCTCGTGATTAGCTAATTGTGAAAGATTCCAATTGAGGAAAATGCCCAATTATGGGAAAGGACAAGGGCAAAATAGCAATATAATTCACAGTGAAACTATATAGATTCGATATATGTTTTTACTGTGATTAGACCCAGAATGGAAATTTGTGTGCAGGACCTTATATAAGCTCAGGGCTCCAGAGAAGTCCATCTAATTTCCCGGAATTTGCTAAATGTGATCTATATTTAGCACGGAGTCCAAGGAAAGTGTTGCTACATTGAATGTTAGCCCTTAGCAATGTGCAGGCATGGGGACGTAACGTTCCGAAAACTGGCCGCCAGCCAGGACAGTGCTGGCCTGTGACACCAAAACTGAAATGCAAGTGACAGTAAAATAATTCACACCAGGAGGTATTCTGTGAATACAATGTACACTGTATTGTAGTGAACATGAAATTTTAAAAATAAATGATTAAATAGCTGATCTGGAAAATTTCTTCAACTCAGTATTAGTCACAATGCTATTTTACCGATAATGTTGCCATTTGGATTCACTACAATCTGTAGATTATTGAATAACGCTGCTAACACTCTCAGTCAATGAATGAGCTTAAAACTTGCGCAAAAGTGTCATAACTAAAGCGGAATATAAACCTCCTCTTCATCTGTGGGGAGAAGACTGGAAGCACCAAGGGCTCCTTGAGGAACCAGGTAGGTATCCACCCTGTTTGCAAATGGTTTGATCGCTAATTGGGGGAAAGCACCAGGGAAATTCTGGCACCATCACTACTACAGCAGGTTGTATTGGTTATGGTACCCACAGTGTCCCTTTAATATTTGCTTAATGTCTCCACTGATTACATAACAATCTAAACAACAAACAACACTGCCCCTTTGTTGAAACATATAAGAGTTTTAAACCACCAGCAGGTGAGATGTCAAACAGCTAAACTGATTTAATCCAAAGATTATACCTTGAGACCAGAGCAGCAGGCACAGCAGTTTACAAAGAACACCAAATTATTTAAACAAGCAGAGCCAGATACAACCAAGACGTGTTGAGTGTATATTTATTATTTTATAATTGAAAACTAAACTCCATGTTTATTAACGACTTAAATAAAATCCAGTATTGGCATTCACTTGATCAGGATTTCTGTATTTTGACCACTATGCAAATATAATTCAAACATTTACAACCTCTAATCTGCTGGTAACACTGTGAAGTTAAAAATCTTCAGTTTTCGTTGTTAATGTCATGATCCTTAGATGGATACTGCAAGATTTTGAGGTTAAAGGGACACTCAATGAATTGTTCTGGGCACCATGTGTCTGTTTGTATTTATGTAAGGTATGATAATTGTAAAAGTGTAGGTAAAAAGTATAGAAAAAGTAAAATTATAATGGCATCAAGTTGGTGAGCAGCTCATTGTCAGCTATTGCAGTGTCCATAATTATCAAACAGTGGGTGGCAACGTACCCCAATCTCTGTAAACTGTAAACTGACCAGAATACATTTCAACATATTTAAATGATGGCTTCAGTCTTAATACCCGATTATCTGCTCACTACTTTCTATCAGGCTTTACCATCTAGACGTATTCTCATCTGATCATATGCTCGTATTTCCCCTACAATCAATGACCAAACATTGGGTACCCCAGGCAGGCGCTCCAGTTAAAGGGGTTCTTCAAGGAGTCACACAAAATAGTAAGTAGCAGAAACAATTCTCCTCTAACGATAGAAAAAAATCTTCACAGACAGAGATATTGGAAAAATTGGACAAATATGTCCCATGAGAGGTACATACTTATGACTGGCAATAAATCGGCAAAACAAGGGAGCCACAACGTGACGTCATTGGTTTGTAGTCCTCTATGGCAAGGCCTGAGACATCTTCCAGAAATGTGCTATTTTCAGACGAAAAACCATGACATTGTTTGCTGTATAGTGACACACACAGCAATGAAATAAATTCTGGTATATATCCAGGGCTGTTTTAGTTCAGCCATTGTAGGTATTTTAGAGGTTTGGTCTACCTTGACGTGCAATATAGTCACTTTCTATGCATGGTCTCTACAGTCAATAGTCCTCAATCACAGAGACCAAAGTAGATCCTTCACAGAGCTGTAGGCTTTACAGCTTAATAAACAAAAATAATTCTTATTTTCACACTGTGTATGAATTGATATACTTTTATCCAATATGTCCAGCTGCATGGGAAAATGTTAGGAGACAAACTGTTGTACACTGAGTTATTACCCATTACGGATGCAATGATAATAAATAGTTGGGGAATCAAGCCCCTTGGAGCTAACATTATAAAGGTTAATTGGATTTTATTTGAATACTGTGTATATATTAATTTGCCTAAGTCACTCACTGCTACACACCAGGCTAACTAGCAGGCGGAGCGGATAAAACCTTAATTGCTCCTCTGAAGGGGTCAGTACCGTATTCCCTCCAAGGGTTTCACATGTTCAGCCACTGTAACTAACATGCCCCATTAAACAGTTATCACAAAGTAAAGTGTATTATATGACTGATTATTCACATAGCGATTGAGTTGGCCATTTACTTTAGTGTGCCCACAAACCCTTTAAATAATGTTCAGAATGCCGTCACTCTAGGGAAAGGTCATTAGGTCACCAGGCAACAGAATAGTAGAATATTCTGTTAAAGGAATATTCCGGGCACCATAATCACTACAGCTTGCTTGGAGTGCCCAGGTGCCACCCGCTGTAGTCACAATGTTTTAGAACACTTTCACTTATTACCCGGAGTCTGCTTGGCACTTCTCCCTGCATGCACTACTACAGAGAGAAAGCTAAAAGAGCTCACTGTCTGAGCAGTGCAAGGCTTAGCTCATTGGCTGAGACCTATGAAACCAGAGGATCCCAGGTAAGACGCCATACTGTTTTAATATGGTTTGACTGCTTGCAATGGAGGGCACAATGGCACTCCTAACACCATAACCATCATACTGATTGGTGTGTCCCTTTATGTTATTGACAGTAACGATAATGTACAAATGTACAAATAACACTACAAGCAGAGAATAACAGTCCAGTCAGTTACAATAATTACTAAATCTGCTGAAAAAGCACATGCACTTAAATTATTGACATAGTAAAAAATAACTGTCACCTCAAAACTATTTATAATATATTAATCGTTTCATCAAGTATTCAAAGGCAAAATATATCTTTTAAAAATAAGTATATGTAAACAAAGAACATTAAAATAACTCATCCCTACCTTTAGTGTATGACAGGATCCTTCAGCCATATACATACACCTTGGGTCGGACAGTGTGTGCAGACCAACAGTTAGTCTCTATGGTCTTCCCAGCTTCACTCCCTGCACAGAAGCAGACAAAACCATAGAGACTAACTGTTTGTTTTCATACACTGAAGAATCCAGTCATATATTAAGGAATTCGTTTTTCAAAAACATTATTTAACATATATATTATTTAAAAATCCTCTATTTCCTTCCAAAACTTAATGAAAAGGAATATTATATTTAAAAAATTGTTCTGAGGTTACAATTGTCCTTCAGATGTTCTACTAGCCAGATAGTTTTACCTTTTTAAGTACATAAAATCTAAATAGCCAAAAACCGAAAGTGTAGGTTCACTGAAAACAGAAATGGGGCATTAATTCTTGGAATGAAAATATAATTGTGCCTCTTTATAAATCACTGGTAAGAACACAACTTGAATAAGCTGTTTACTTTTGGGTCCATGTTCTAAAGAAGGATATTATGGCACTGGAAAATGTGCAGAGGTGGGCTACAACATTAATAAAAGGAAAGGAACATTTTAGTTATGAAGAAAGGTTAACAAATCTGTTTAGAAAAACTGAACCTCAGAGGGAAATGATAGCATTATACAAATATATTCGGGGCTAGTACAAACCATTATCTGGAAATCTATTCATAAACAGGACTATACATACTCAAAGTCACACATTTAGACCGGAAGAAAAGAGATTTAGCCTAAGGCAAAGAAAAAGGTATTATACAGGAAGACCAATAAGGATGTGGGATTCTCTGCCTGAAGGTGTAGTTGTATCAGAGTCCATACAGATGTTTAAACAGCAATTGGATAAATACTTGCAAAAACACAACATATAGGGATATAATTTCTAATTAGTGGGGTAATAGCTGCTTGATCCAAGGAGATATCGGACTGCTATTTTGGGGTCAAGAATATTTTTTTTCTAGTTTGTTGCAAAATTGGAAGTGCTTCAGACTGGGTTTTTTGCCTTCTTTTGGTACAACAGCAAAAACACATGAGGAAGGCTGAACTTGATGGACGCATGTCTCTTTTCAGCCTATGTAACTGTATGTATGCTAAAGTACACATTTTTTTTTAACATTTTTGACTTTTTCAATTCAGCTATTTAGACCCAAAATTAGAAATTCCCTTTAATTCACAATTTAGTAAATAATCCTGCAAAGACACACCCATATAATGGTGGCTCTTCCTGGATGGAGCACTAAAGAATGAGCCAAGCTTAGTAACACTTAAATGACCATTGGTAGGGGAGCATCATAATTTGTCCTGGAAGTAAGGATTAAATGCAAACGTAAAGCTAAATCTGCCTTTTCATCTTTCCTGTTCTAAGAGATATAAAGGTGCTGCGTGAAATCTTCTGTTATTCTATGGAACGGAACCCATTTATCGTTCTGAAAACAGGACAGGAGATTTTTCTCTCTTTAATGTTTCACCTCTTAGTTAATCATCTACATCGCTGTATCCCAATAATAACAATGTGTGTCTATAATTTTATTCATGGCCATTAACAGGAACACTTGCAGACTTTATAACAACTTGCATTTTTTGCCATTTCACAATAAGTCTCTCCTCCTTTGGTCTTAAAACGAAATAACACGATAAAAAAGGCCTGTGCCTGAAATTTTCTTTACATAAAACAAGTAAAAATAATCCTCAAAAGATAATCCTAAATAATCCTACTTGTATTTTTTTCCATATAAGAAAAAAATAAAAGTAGTTCTACCATTTAAACATGTGACAGTGTTTGAGAGAAGAATCAGCCATCTTGGACTTGCAAAGTGATTATCAAAAATTCACTGACAACAAGAGGCAAATAGGAATAATAATGAGTGGAGGTTAATGCTAAGGAGTCAACGAGTGGAGGCTAACAATAAGGAGGATGTGCATGGAGGCCAACGATAAGGAGGCAATGCATGGAGACAAGGCCAACAATGAGTGAAAAATAGCAATGAGTGGCCTCTACAAAAGGCTATTGTTGCCTCCTTTAAGTCAGTGTCTTTGCTTGCATTTACCTTAACTCACAACATTTTGAGTTACATGGATGGATTGGTGCAGTCTGTGTGTAAAGTGGGTGCAGTGTGTGTAGTAGATGCAGCGTGTGTGTGTAAAGTGGATGCGGTGTGTTTGTAGTGGACACAGCGTGTGTGTGTAAAGTGGGTGCAGTGTGTGCAGTAGATGCAGCGTGTGTGTGTAAAGTGGATGCGGTGTGTTTGTAGTGGATACAGCGTGTGTGTATAAAGTGGATGCGGTGTGTTTGTAGTGGACACAGCGTGTGTGTGTAAAGTGGGTGCAGTGTGTGCAGTAGATGCAGCGTGTGTGTGTAAAGTGGATGCGGTGTGTTTGTAGTGGATACAGCGTGTGTGTGTAAAGTGGATGCAGTGTGTTTGTAGTGGATACAGCGTGTGTGTAAAGTGGATGCAGTGTGTGTATTTGGTGCAGTGTGTAAATGTGTGTTCACTAGTTGGTCTTCTTTGCATCTTTGGTAAATCACTGCATACTGGGAACACCCCACAAGACTTGCCATTTTGGAGATGCTCTGACCCAGTCGTCAACCATCACAATTTGACCTTGTTAAAGTCACTTTTCATTTGTCCTGCTTCCAACACATGAAATTCAAGAGTTGACGGTTCACTTGCTGTCTAATATATCTTACCTCTTAACCTGGGCCGGACTGGGAATTCAAAGCAGCCCTGGAAAAAAAATGTATGCCAGCCCCATAAGTCCTTGTGCCACGTAATGTGTATGCGTGTGTATTACACACATTAAAATATATACAGTTCAATCTTGCCTTGCACTCTTGCTTTAATATAATCACTGTTTTAATACCGGGTGCTAGATTGTGGTTAGAGGCAGTTCTCTAATTAGGCAATTTAGGCGTCCGCCTAAGGTCTCGCGGCCACCTAATTCGCCTTCAGGCAAACTGTGTCTGGTCCTCGGTTAGTGTCCAAGGACCTGACACTAGGAGGGGGCCCGGCGGCTTGCTCTGTATGCCACCGGGTGCAAGGCCCCTCCAGTCTGCCCGGCCAGAGAGCGCCAATTGCAGACACAGGTCTGCAGCTCTGCAGTTGTGTCTCGCGAGATCTGGCCAATCAGAGTGTTGCCACAGGTTACCATGGCAATGCTCTGACTGGATCTTGCGAGATACATGGTCTGCAGCTCTGCGGAGCTTCAGACCGGGTATTATGGCCACTGGACCACTAGGGAGCTATAAAAAGGTATTTAATCCCTTCTTCCCATACAACATTATCACCCCCCCACACCCCCTCAGTCAATCAATACCATCGATACCCCCCTCCCTCATAGCATCAATATCCCCCTCCCTCACATCATCAACACCCCCTCACACCATCAATACCCCCTCCCTCACACCATCGATTCCCACCTCCATTATACCATCAATACCCCCCTCGCGCACACCATAGATACCCCCTCCCTCACACCATCAATACCCACCTCCCTCACACCATAGATACCCCCTCCCTCACACCATCGATACCCCCCTCCCTCACACCATCGATACCCCCTCCCTCACACCATCGATACCCCCCTCCCTCACACCATCGATACCCCCTCCCTCACACCATCGATACCCCCCTCCCTCACACCATCGATACCCCCCTCCCTCACACCATCGATACCCCCTCCCTCACACCATCGATACCCCCCTCCCTCACACCATCGATACCCCCTCCCTCACACCATCGATACCCCCCTCCCTCACACCATCGATACCCCCCTCCCTCACACCATTGATACCCCCTTCCTCACACCATCGATACCCCCACTCCTTCACACTATCGATACCCCCCTCCCTCACACCATTGATACCCCCTCCCTCACACCATCGATACCCCCACTCCTTCACACCATCGATACCCCCCTCCCTCACGCCATTGATCCCCCCGTCCCTCACACCATCACCCCCTCACTCAATCAATACCCTTCTCTCTCACTTCATCAATAACCCCACTCTATCAATACCCCATCCCTCCCTCCATCAATAGCCCCCTCCTTCACACTATCACCACCCCTCCTCACTCCATCAATACATCACTCACACCATCAATACCCCCCCTCCATCAGCTAGTTATAACACACACTCACTACACAGTATTTAAACCCTACCTGGCATTGGAGGCAGTGGGAGATGATATTTTCTCTGGGAGGCCATGTCCAGGCCTCTTCCTGCAGCAAGGTCCCCTGCTTGAGTGCGGGAGGTGGAGATTCCGAGCGGGGCGGGGCTTACATGCTGGGGTGGAGCTAACATGCTGGGCCGCGTCATAGGTGCTGCTGGGAAGGGAGACCCGGTGCTCCCTTCGGCCGTCAGCAGCCTTAATGTGGCCGCACCAGCCACCAGCACCTCTCTACTGCCCCCACCACCTGTCCCCTGAATTCCCTCGGACTGACAGAAGCTGTCACAGTCCGAGGGAAAAATTATTTAAATAGAACATAAGGCCTTCCTGCCGGCCCCAGGTGCCGCGGCCCACAGGGAAAATTCCTGGTATCCCGATGGGCCAGTCCGACCCTGCTCTTGACAGGTGCCATTGTAACAATATAGTCAATGTTATCCACTTCTCCTGTCAGTGGTTTCAATGTTGTGTCTGATCAGTATATATATATATATACCTGGAATCCCTTGCAGTAGTATCAGTACTGCAAATGTGAGATTTCTGTGGGAACAGCAAGTCTTATGGTTATGTTTGGTGTGTGCAGATCGGTGTTTAACAATATATTTTCTATCCACTGACTTCAGGTGGAAGGGGTTTTCAATCACTTTTATCCCACCATAACTCTATTGATTTGTACTCTACAAGTAACGCCAAGCCTCACTAGCCAGTAACTAACCTCATGCTAATGAGTTGCATTAACAACGAAACAGCTGTCCATGAATTGTTCACTGGCTTTGCATCTCTTGAGTTGTGTATCAAAGCTGTGGTATAAAGAAGACATATACTCCAAGGAATCCATGTATAAAATGAAATTAATAGGCAACAAAGGTGGATCTGTTGAAATCATTTGTAAATGTCCACCCAGAATCCCTTGCAGCAGTAACGGCACATTTTTGTGGGAAAAGCAAGACTTATGGCTAGTTTTAAATATATATAGGAACTGAGCTATTTTTGTAATTGTTGTCACAGCAGCAGCATGATGAGCCCTCTACGGTCAGTGGGCCAGCTGTGCCCTACAAATGCTTACTGTTACTATTACTCCTCCGGCCCCTGGTCCCCGATCGATTTGCCCGAGTGTACAGGGAGTGAAGCCGGGAAGACCATAAAGACTGTCAGTGCTTCACACACTGTCCGACCCAAGTAGTGCGTATATGGCTGAATGATACTGTCATATACTAAATGTAGGGATGAGTTTTCTTTCAGTAGTTGATCAAAGGATTATTATATTAAAAATATTTTGAGGTGACAGTTTGAGGATATAGCCACAGATTTGGGCTAAGAAGTGCCCCTTTAAATAAGTGTATAGTGGAAAGTTTTATCCACTATTCATTGTCTTTTTACTTTGCTTAAAGTTAATAAGTTCACAATCCTGTACTAGGTTGTTTTTAAAAACTGTTTTATAACATACTGTGCTTACTGTTTAGGCAACATTTGCTTGTTTTCACAATGCTGGTTGATTGACTATATATTTACTTTTTTATGGGAACACTGAAGTCTTTGTAAAAATCAGGGCTGTGTTTGTTGCTGATACCCACCCCCCACCCCCCCTCTCCTCACTCCCCCCCTCAGCAAATCTTCTTAACCCTTTCCTTATAAATATTATGACAATGTGCTGTCATAATGTCAGGCAAAAAAAAGAAACCCATTAATAGCTCCCATTGATTTCTTATTGCTTAAATGTGTTCATAAAAGTTACCTGGAAAAAACTGTACATGAAAAGTCATTCAGGTCTGACCAAAAAATAAATTTGGAGTTCTCTAATTTATGTAAAACAACGTCTCCCATGAAACTTTGCTGCCTTCAATCTGACCTGTGGCTTTTTTTAAATCAATTTATTAAAAAAATGGTATTTGAAAAAAATAGTGATGGTTAACTGACATTAAAAAAAAAAAAGACCAAAAATGGAGCTACTCACTTACAAGCAAAACATGGGGGATGCTTTAGAATCATTTTAAAACTGTGATTTTTCTGAATATATTTCCTAATACACATTCCAGTTCAAAGGTGAGACAAAGTCACCCTGATAAACATCAGTTTAGAAACGTCACATATCTTCGCAGTTTGCTGGTTTCGTGTAAATTGGTACAAACAGGATCTGCTGTAGTATAAACACGAATACGTGTCTATTTGAAAGAAAAACATTTGTTTTTAAACGTTACAAATTCTAGGTGGCAATAAGACTAGGTGGTTTATTGACTATTCATTTTAACTACAGTAAAACAAATAAAAAAAAATCTAGTGTTGTTTAGGAAATAAACCCCTAACTGTTTTTGAATTCTGTCAATCAACCTTATCTCACCGCAGTGCAAACAGTGCTCATAACATACCATTAGAGGTGTTTCAATTTAATTTGGAGGGCATGAGAAAATTGGGCCTTACTAGCCAATCAAGAACAGTCAAAATCAATAATTTCTTAAATCACCTTCAAAATAAAACCATTTTATTTCTGACAGACCAATTGTATGTCATGCTACATTTTGAACTCTAAAAAATGCAATCACTGTACTAGCCGCATGCTCTTATTATATCACTAGATCCAGCAACGAAACGGGTCTGGCGGGGAAAACGGGGCAGGTGTCAACACAGGGGTGCATATTTGGCAACAATATGGCCACCACAGCAGGCACCCACACCAGGTGGTAGAATATAGTGTGCAGCCTTTTTTATGGAGTATATATACCCTATGTAGAGTGTCTCCTGACTGCGTAATAATAACTGCACAGAGCATAGTACATAGCAATCCTAAAAATACCAGGAGACCAAACAAGATGGCCGACCAAGGGGAAACAGGAAGTAAACAAGTCAAGTTCGTAGACAACAATGCTAAGCATCCTTCAGTGGCTGAAATCAGGGTCAGCTCCTAGGGACACTCAGTGAGAACACTCACAATCCCTAATGACGTATAACCCTATAAATGAGGACTGTGTAGAGCATCTTTGATGAAATGCCACAGAAACGAGAAACAATACAGTTAGTTAATCTGATTTCTCATTACCTTTTCCAAATGTTTTTAAAGAAAATCCTCTGAACAGAATGGTGTTTTACACACTCCATTAACCAATGAAATCATCACGGTGATAGATAGAAACATAGAAACATAGAATGTGACGGCAGATAAGAACCATTCGGCCCATCTAGTCTGCCCAGTTTTCTAAATACTTTCATTAGTCCCTGGCCTTATCTTATAGTTAGGATAGCCTTATGCCTATCCCACGCATGCTTAAACTCCTTTACTGTGTTAACCTCTACCACTTCAGCTGGAAGGCTATTCCATGCATCCACTACCCTCTCAGTAAAGTAATACTTCCTGATATTATTTTTAAACCTTTGTCCCTCTAATTTAAGACTATGTCCTCTTGTTGTGGTAGTTTTTCTTCTTTTAAATATAGTCTCCTCCTTTACTGTGTTGATTCCCTTTATGTATTTAAATGTTTCTATCATATCCCCCCTGTCTCGTCTTTCCTCCATGCTATACATGTTAAGATCCTTTAACCTTTCCTGGTAAGTTTTATCCTGCAATCCATGAACCAGTTTAGTAGCCCTTCTTTGAACTCTCTCTAAGGTATCAATATCCTTCTGAAGATAGGGTCTCCAGTACTGTGTACAGTACTCCAAGTGAGGTCTCACCAGTGTTCTGTACAATGGCATGAGCACTTCCCTCTTTCTACTGCTAATACCTCTCCCTATACAACCAAGCATTCTGCTAGCATTTCCTGCTGCTCTATTACATTGTCTGCCTACCTTTAAGTCATCAGAAATAATCACCCCTAAATCCCTTTCCTCAGATGTTGAGGTTAGGACTCTATCAAATATTCTGTACTCTGCCCTTGGGTTTTTACGTCCAAGATGCGTTATCTTGCACAATATGTAATGCTGTAATACAGGTTATAAAAAAGGATAGGACTGAATTCTAACTGAGTAATTAACATTCGATAAATTTATAAAAACAATAATAATATTATTATATTGTCATTATCTTTTTTGCAAAAAAAAAATGCATTTTAATAAATTAAAAGAATATATTAAAAAAAAAAAAATAATATATATATATATATATATATATATATATGGCACCAAAAAAAAAAAAAAAACCAAAGGATAACAAAACAGACATGATCACACTATATTAGATTGCAAGCTTGTGGGCAAAGTCCTGAAAGCGTAATATATTGAGTTGTGGATGTCATATTAAGCTTCATAATGCCCTTTAATGGAGGGTTTATGTAAGTAGTGAATTTACTAGGGAATTGTAATATTTACGGCTACAAATCCCATCTAATGTCTAGGGTTAATTCATTCTGCGTTTTCATTGTCAGTTCACTAAAAATCAGTGCTATAGTTTGTTAAAACTATAGAAAGGATTTGGTTTATAATCCCATATTAGCAAAATAGGTACACACATTGCAGTACTCATATTGATAAAAAAATATATACTATAACTGTATCTTTAAAAAATAATGGTTGGTGTTGGAGCATAATAATTACAAAGTATTAAATGAGGAAGCGTACAGTTAGCCTTTGCTACATCCTGAGGACTTGACTTGATCATTATCCAGTTTAATGGAACTCTGCATCAGTCAATTAAGGATTAATCTCTCTCTCTTGGATTAAAAAATAAATAAAAATAATTGACTCTTCGGATGCCGGGGGCCTCAAAAACTCAAATGAGGGCATTCTCTAAATTGGAAAATGTGGCGGATTTACAAGTGAAATGCAAATTTAAGGCCAGAAAAGTCAAGTTGGAAATATAGTTGAAATTTAAATTTTTTTGCTAATTCGGTTAATTTATCCTAAATGTTGCAATCCCCTTGTCAGCACTCCCCAATTTCACACTCAGTGAACAAGACTGGAATGGTTATACTATAACTCCTGAAAGGCCACTGCCATTAGGTGTCAGGAGATGGCAACACAGCTGATCCCCCTGGCAGTCCAAGGGTTAAAGCCTGGTCTGCACGAGTGAGCAACATCAACAGTGAGTGAGCAACAGAAAAACAGAGCATAGGGACTGTCCCTAGAATATCGTGCCAGTTGGAATGTTAAAAAAAACAAACAAAAAAAACAAAACAAAAAAAAAAACATCAATTCCATACCAAGTAGCCCATGGGGCTCGGATTGACGTCTCTCATTGTTCCGGCCTTGATCTTTGCGCTTCTTGCTCCCTCTTAGACTGCCAAAGCGCTTCATTAGATGCAACTGGCAGTCTTACGTTAACAGAGATCATACATTTCCAGTGACAAGTCAACAGGGGAGATGCAAATCCAAAAAAAATAAAAAATAAAAAAAATTAAAAAAGCAAAATATTAAATAAAGAAATAAAAAAAACAAAACCTCTCGATCTGGGAAGACGACAAGAATAAAGTAACAGCTGGGAGTGAATCAAGAGAAGGAAAAAAAAAACTGAACTGAAGCTGGATTGACTGGTTTGAAGAAATTCCTTAGTGAATTAAGTAACGAGTCGGTTTGCTTCTACTCTACGATATCACAGAGAGCTCTGCTCCAGAGATCTGCCACTGGCATTCTTCTCCTCAAGTGGCGAAACTGCCTGCTGATACCATACAAGATCTGCTCGCTTGCAAAAGGTCACAGAGGACTGATAAGTCTCCTTTTATAAAATTCCACATCCACAGAGGGGAGAGGATTGTCATGTGCGTTTGTGCACGGTGTCTCTTTAAAAAGACTGTACGAGGAGGCCACCCCTGTCCAGACAATCCTTGGCACCAATTGGTCGGAGCGCATTCTTATTATTATGTGACATCACGCTGCTATTTTGACTCGTGCCCTGAGCACTGGCCGGAGCAGGGGAGCTGATACCTGCCGCAGCGAACGTCAAGTGACTTCCTATGACTAAAACTTTCCCTACGTGAAAAGCATGACAACCTTTCAAAATAGAATAGTGGGACTGAATGGCCAATGCAACTCGTGCGAGCAGAATGTCTTTTAACTCACAGAGCTCTGACTTGAATCCCTCGCTGGGTCACTGGGCTCCTCCAGCTGCTGCTGAACTGCAGCATCCATCACCCTCAGGCAACCACAGATCAATTGACAGCAGCAGTGGGAACCGCCAGAATCTGTCTGAAAATGCTCAGGGATTTAACCATTAAATATTCGGGGACACATAGTGAGTGAGCAGAGTTTAACTCCAGAATAAAAGAAAGGGGTTTATTTACTAACCTGCGGATTGTAACAAATTTAGTTGGAAGTTAGAAGTGCAAATGGCAAAAGTGTAAGTTAAAGTATTCAAGTTGTGGCTGTAGTACAGGGGTAGGCAACCTTCGGCACTCCAGATGTTTTGGACTGCATCCCCCATAATGCTCTGACACCCATAGTGCCGGCAAAGCATCATGGGAGGTGTAGTCCAAAACATCTGGAGTGTTAAAGGTTGCCTATGCCTGCTGTAGTAGAATTAGAGAATTATTTCCACTTTAACTATTGCAGTCTACATTTTGCCATTCTGATTTAAGTTCTCTGCAGTTTAAGGTTTGGTGAATTAGCCTCCAAGCAGCCGATGGGCGAATTTTGCATTCATCCATCTTTGCGTGCAAGATGCAGGCAAGCGGCAACATGGGCTTCCCGGTAATCTGTATAGATCTTTAAACACCCACACGATCCTAGCCTCCTTAATTCCTCAATAGGAAGCTGAGTGATTGGTGGTCCCTGAAACAGAAAGCTGGTCAGATGTATTTAAAACTGCCTCTAAATTCTTTTCAAATAGATTTTAGTGACACATTTTTATAAAAACATAATATAATTTTTGAACACAAACAAGTAATGAACAATGCACAATTAAGGCAAATAAAAATAGAAAAAAAATAAAAAGTAGAAAAAAACATAAAATGAAATATAGAAGTAAGAAGAAAAGAAGGGAGGAAGGGATCCATCATTTTTGTTGATAGTAATAATAAATCAGTAATGTTATAATATTCAGCAGATCTGCATAAAATGTAACAACAGATGTTGTCTCTAAATTCTCTATTTCTGCTAAAGAAAAACATTTTTCATTAACCCTGTCACTACCATGTGCTTTCTGTTAAATAATAAAAAATGACCATGTCTTTTCTGCACACATGCGCACACATCCGATAAATATTCCTGATATCTTGTCACACAGTGTGTTGCTACAGACATGTAAGGACACAGGGAGTGCAGCTTTGACAGGCTCCCTGTTTGGGGACCCTGAAACAATGACCCTTTTTACTCAGGTCCTGTTTCTGCTGGAGGGCTCCCTTCTTCTCTTTTCACCTCTCCCAGAAATTAACCTCCTCATTGCCTGATGGCCTCTGTCTTTCGAACTCAAGTCTAAGCTTTCTAACACCTCCCAGCATTTGAAATGTGCAATGATGGGACACTATAATTGCAGGGCTGGGGGGGATGTGGCCAGGGCCGGGGCTGTTCTGAGACATTTAAGGTGACTTGCTAATAACACCCCCTGGCTGACACTCTGTCCTGTTACTTCCTGGTTGGTTTAGCCCTGTGGAATTAAGCTCAAGAGGCAGCAATTGCCCAGAGCACCTGCCTTGTAAAGACTTCTCATTGAGCTGCATTGGGAAGTCTGTCATTGGACAGCCACAGAAAGTCTGGGCGAGTTAGAGGGGAGCTTGCAAGGCTGCAGAAAATAGATCTGCAGCTTTTACCAGCTGTTTTTAGATACACATTCAATTAAAAAACGTAAAATGAAATACCTGCATGTTTTTATTGGGGTATATCTACTAAATGGTAGTTTTTTGGGTTTTTTTGGTTTGCATTTGGGCAGTGGAGTGACCATTTAAAGGACCACTATAGTGCCAGGTAGACATCCTTTTTTTCCTGGCACTATAGTGCCCTGAGGGTGCCCTTACTTTTTTCCCAGTGCCGGGCTTCCTCGACGCTGTGACTCTCCTCTCTCTTCTGAAGTCCCTGGCTGAATGCGCATGCATGGCAAGAGCCGCGCGCGCATTCAGCCAGCCCATAGGAAAGCATTATCAATGCATTCCTATGGACGCTGGCGTCTTCTCACTGTGAAAATCACTCGGAAGTGCCTCTAGCGGCTGTCAATGAGACAGCCACTAGAAGCTGGATTAACCCATATGTAAACATAGCAGTTTCTTTGAAACTGCTATGTTTACAGCAAAAAGGGTTAAACCTAGCTGGACCTGGCACCCAGACCACTTCATTAAGCTGAAGTGGTCTGGGTGACTATAGTGGTCCTTTAAAGACACATTACTGGGAGTATTATTGCTGTGGAGCTCTGTTAAAAAGTCAGACATGCCAACAGTATGAAGCTCTTAGAGAAAAGGGACATTAGGATAGAAAGGAGGGATAGAGGAATTTGGGCCAAAGTTAGTGGCTATCCTTTTAAACGGAACTCTGCAGCAGCTCCCATACTAAGCATTTTTGTTACTCTGTTACCTCTTAAGTGCCAGAGAGCTGCTGGTTCAGAGCCCCCTTCAACTCTTTTCTGGAAGTAACCCTTTGTTTGCAGACAGCTTTTGATATTCCATTAAAGGAACACTGTACTCATAATAATAACTAAATTAAGTTGTTATGGTGCCTTCAGATTTACCCTCCTTCCTAAGTGGCCCCAAGTAATATTTTACTAATTAGAAGACTTGGAAGCGCGCCTACAAGCCACACCTTCATGTTCTATGGCGATGAGAGTCGTCACTGTTACTTCTTGGCTCTTGTACCCTAACATAATGTGACGTCACGCACACATACGCAGTGCCGTCATGGTCTTCCATAGTGAATCATAGGTGCTTCACGACAAGCACCATGCATGCACCTACAGTCCCCAGCACTTGACTGGACCATCATCCTATAGGCAGGATCCTCTAGGATGAAATCAGACGAGGAGGAGCTGTGGCAGCGCTGAGCGAGACTCGGCATTGGAGAGAGTGTGAGTAAAAATCTTTCCTTTGTATTTGTTTCAGTAAATACAGGCAGGAGGTCTAAAACTGTCAGGATCGGGACAGGGATCCAACACGCAGAGTACAAAGTGTAGTAGGTACGTATACCGGACCTTAGAATGGCCGGACTTAACGTAAGGAGTAAGTAGAGAATGGTCAGAGGCAAGCCGAGGTCGAGGGAACGAGAAGACAGGTAAGCGAGAGACAAGCCGGGTCAAAGGATAACAGAGATAAGCAGAGTGATACAAACAAGCCGGGTCAGAACCAAAGAGACAATAGACATACAAGAGCACTGAGTGACTAGACTGGCTAGAACCACGACAGGGCAATGAGCAAATGCGGCAAGCTCTATTAAATACCCCGGTTCTAGGAGGTAATCACACCCCCGACGAGTCCTGGTTCGTGTTCAGGGTTTGAGTGACAGGTCGAGCCGGCTTGGCGTCATGACGTCGGCTACTGAGCGTCACGTCATAAAAGGGCGTGGATCCCTCGCGGCCGGCGTGTAACCGACCGGAGGGACCGCGAGGAACGGAGGAAACAGCCCTTCTGAACGGGAAAACGTCTAAGTCTCTCCTCTTATCAGAGGTAGAGACTACAGGTACCCTGACAGTACCCCCCCCCCCTCAGAAACGCCCACCGGGCGGAAGCATCCGGGACGAGATGGAAAGCGGGAGTGAAAAGCCCTGCGGAGGCGAGGAGCATGAACATCCTCCTGAGGTACCCAAGTCCTCTCCTCAGGACCATATCCCTTCCAGTCGACAAGATACTGTAACCTCCCTCGAGAAATTCGAGAATCGATGATGGAGTTGATCTCGTACTCCTCCTGACCCTCAACCTGAACAGGGCGGGGAGAGGAAACAGTGGAGGAAAATCTGTTGCAAATTAACGGTTTCAGCAAGGAAACATGAAAAGAGTTAGGGATGCGTAAGGCAGATGGAAGTACTAGACGATACGCAACCGGGTTAATACGAGCCAGGACCCTGTAAGGGCCAATGTAACGAGGCGCGAACTTCATAGAAGGAACCTTTAAACGAATGTTTTTTGTACTCAACCATACCCTATCACCAGGAACAAAAACAGGAGCCGCCCTTCTGCGTTTATCAGCGTGTTTCTTGAACAACATGGAATTATGTAGGAGAATTTGTCGAGTCTGATCCCACAACTTCCTCAGATTGGCAACATGAACATCAACCGACGGTACCCCTTGGGAAGGAGAGACCGAGGGAAGAATGGAAGGATGAAAGCCATAATTCATGAAAAAGGGGCTAGAACGAGTGGAATAACAAACAAGATTATTGTGTGCGAACTCTGCCCAAGGAATCAAACCGACCCAATCGTCCTGATGTTCGGAGACAAAACAACGCAAATATTGTTCAATTTTTTGATTGGTACGTTCAGCAGCTCCGTTAGACTGAGGGTGATAAGCAGAAGAAAAATTCAATTTGATGCCCAATTGAGAACAGAAAGATCTCCAGAAACGTGAAACAAATTGGGAACCTCTATCAGAAATAATTTCGGAAGATATCCCATGTAAACGAAAAATTTCTTTAGCGAATATTTCCGCCAATTCAGGAGAAGTCGGAAGTTTAGGTAAAGGCACAAAATGAGCCATCTTAGTAAACCTATCGACTACAGTGAGAATAACAGTCTGTTTTTTAGAAATAGGCAAATCAACAATAAAGTCCATGGCCAAACAGGACCATGGTCTTTCTGGAATGCCCAAGGGCTGTAATAGACCACATGGAAGAGTATGAGGTTGCTTAGTCTTAGTACAGATCTCACACACTGCAATGAAATCCTTAATATCCTTTCGTAAAGAAGGCCACCAGAAATCTTTAGAGATTAAGGAATATGTCTTGCGAATACCAGGATGCCCCGCCACCTTACTCTCGTGGAAACACTGTAAGAGTTCCCTTTGGAGTTCAGGGGGAACGAAGTGTCTTGCCACAGGAGTCTAGGTGCCAGATGTTGCAACTTCATGATACGGTCAAGCAGTGGAGAATGAATTTTAAGACTTGTGTTGGCGATAATATTGCACTTGGGGACTATAGAGGACAACACTGGCTCAGACACAGTAGAAGGTTCATATTGGCGAGACAAAGCATCGGCTTTAGAATTTTTAGAACCAGGTCTGTAAGTGAGTACGTAATTGAAATGGGTGAGAAAGAAAGACCAACGAGCTTGCCTAGAGGACAATCGCTTGGCCTCCCCAATATAGGACAAGTTCTTGTGGTCCGTCAAAATAGTAACAGGATGTAAGGTCCCTTCCAATAAATGTCTCCATTCCTTTAAAGCCATGATAACTGCTAGTAGTTCCCTGTCACCAATGTCATATCTGCTCTCCGGGCCAGATAGCTTTTTGGAAAAAAAAAACCACATGGATGTAATGGTTTATCCACACCTAACCTTTGGGACAGGATAGCGCCTACACCTGTCTCTGAGGCGTCTACTTCGAGTAGGAAAGGCAGAGAAGTATCAGGGTGAACTAAAATTGGTGCGGAAGCAAAAAGTTCTTTGAGGGTTTTGAAAGCAAGAAGTGCTTCAGTAGACCAATTCTTAGTGTCAGCCCCCTGTCTGGTCATATTGGTGATAGGAGCAATAATTGACGAGTAACCCTTAATGAAGCGCCTATAATAATTGGAGAATCTAATAAACCTCTGAATGGCCTTGAGACCCTTAGGTAAGGGCCAGTCTAAAATGGACTGGAGTTTATCCGGATCCATCTTAAACCCTTCCCCAGAAATCACATAACCAAGAAAGTTTGTCTGGGACTGATCAAAACTACATTTCTCCAGTTTGCAGTACAAGCCATGTTGAAGAAGTTTGCGCAAAACCCTTCTGACTTGTCTGTGGTGAGTCTCAATGTCCCTAGAATGTATAAGAATATCATCCAGGTATACAATAACGCAGTCCTGTTGAAACTCCCTAAGAACTTCATTGATCAAGTCCTGAAATACTGCCGGCGCATTGCAGAGACCAAAAGGCATTACGGTATACTCGTAGTGCCCATATCGAGTGTTGAACGCCGTCATCCACTCGTGACCCTGCTGAATCCTCACCAAGTTATATGCCCCTCTGAGATCTAACTTGGTGAAAATCTTGGAACCCTTTAAACGATCAAAGAGCTCGGTAATCAAAGGAATCGGGTAGGCATTTCTAACGGTTATTTTGTTCAAACCTCGGTAGTCAATGCAAGGTCTCAGTGTACCATCCTTCTTTTTAACAAAAAAAAAACCCAGCCCCGGCAGGGGAGGAAGATCTCCTAATAAATCCTTTGTCTAGATTTTCACGAATATACTCCTCTAGGACTAAGTTCTCTTTAGTAGACAAAGGGTATACATTGCCCCTGGGAGGCATGGTACCAGGGAGTAGATTAATCTTACAATCAAAGGACCTGTGTGGGGGTAAAGTATCGGCCTTCTTTTTGTCAAATACCGCCTTTAAGTCCAGATACAGTGGAGGTATTTGTACTTCTGTAGGGTCGGTAGACTGAGTGGATGCATTAACTATGCAAAGCGGTGAGACTTTCTGTAAACACTTCTCCTGACAATTCTGACCCCATGAGATTATCTCCCCTAATTCCCAATCAATAATAGGGTTATGTCTCTTTAACCAAGAATACCCCAGGACTATGGGAACAGAAGGAGATGAAATGAGTAACAGAGTCTTCCTCGTGTAAAATACCAACAGTTAAGTTAACGGGTATGGTTTCACGAAAAAACACAGGCTCAACTAAAGGTCTACCATCTATGGCCTCAACGGCCAAGGGCGTCTCCCTTAACTGACATGGAATAGTGTGTTTAGTGACAAAAACTTGGTCGATAAAGCTCTCAGCAACTCCGGAATCTATCAATGCCACAGTCTCTACTACTCCCCTTTCCCAAGTTAAGGAAACGGGTAGCACAAGCCTATGATCTTTATAATTATGAGTAGAGGACAAAATAGAAACACCCAAGGCCTGTCCTCTAGAGAAACTTGGTGCGAGCGTTTCCCGATCGATTAGGACAATTTAGGCGTAAGTGACCTCTGACTTCACAGTACATACACAGCCCCTCCCTTCTCCTGTACTGTCTCTCCTCTTCTGAGAGATGAGTATTGCCTATCTGCATAGGTTCTGGAAAAGGTAAGGTTTTGATCTCAGGACTTAGAAATGAGGGAGCTAGTTTGAAGGAAGGTCTACAGGTTCTATCTCGAGTGTTCTGTCTCTCTCTTAAGCGTTCATCAATGCGAGAGATAAAAGAAATTAAATCCTCCAAATTCTCAGGAAGCTCTCTAGTAGCAACCTCATCAAGTATTACTTCTGATAATCCGTTTAAAAATACGTCTATATAAGCCTGTTCATTCCACTTAACTTCTGCCGCCAAGGACCTGAACTCTAGTGCATACTCCACAAGAGTTTGGTTATCTTGTCTAAGGCGCAACAGTAATCTGGCTGCATTGACCTTTCTACCAGGAGGGTCAAAAGTTCTTCTAAAAGCAGCTACAAAGGCATTATAATTATATACTAACGGATTATCGTTTTCCCACAACGGATTGGCCCATCTCAGAGCTTTCTCAACGAGTAAGGTGATAATAAATCCGACCTTCGCCCTATCTGTAGGATAGGAACGGGGTTGTAATTCGAAGTGGATACTGATTTGGTTTAAAAAACCTCGACACTTCTCAGGAGAACCACCATAACGTACAGGTGGGGTAATACGAGAGGGGGCACCTACAGTGGCTACCTCTAATCCTGAACTTACAGGGGAGATAGAATTATTACGCATCTCTTCTGGTGGGTTATTAGGACGAGATAATAACGCCTGTAGTGCTAAGGCCATCTGATCCATTCTATGTTCCATGGCGTCAAACCTAGGATCGGAAGGACCAAGCTGACTACTTGTACCTGCAGGATCCATTGGCCCTGTCGTAATGTCAGGATCGGGACAGGGATCCAACACGCAGAGTACAAAGTGTAGTAGGTACGTATACCGGACCTTAGAATGGCCGGACTTAACGTAAGGAGTAAGAAGAGAATGGTCAGAGGCAAGCCGAGGTCGAGGGAACGAGAAGACAGGTAAGCGAGAGACAAGCCGGGTCAAAGGATAACAGAGATAAGCAGAGTGATACAAACAAGCCGGGTCAGAACCAAAGAGACAATAGACATACAAGAGCACTGAGTGACTAGACTGGCTAGAACCACGACAGGGCAATGAGCAAATGCGGCAAGCTCTATTAAATACCCCGGTTCTAGGAGGTAATCACACCCCCGACGAGTCCTGGTTCGTGTTCAGGGTTTGAGTGACAGGTCGAGCCGGCTTAGCGTCATGACGTCGGCTACTGAGCGTCACGTCATAAAAGGGCGTGGATCCCTCGCGGCCGGCGTGTAACCGACCGGAGGGACCGCGAGGAACGGAGGAAACAGCCCTTCTGAACGGGAAAACGTCTAAGTCTCTCCTCTTATCAGAGGTAGAGACTACAGGTACCCTGACAAAAACCAAGTAGGGACTTTTAGAATGTACAATAGAAATACAGATATGAGGATGGATATGTGACACAAAAAAACCCTTAGAATTACTGACACACTTAACACATACGTGGGTTAGGGATACTACATAAAAAGCAAACAACGCTTTGTCACAAGGACAAAAATGCCAGCTCACCACCTGTTGTCAAACAGTACAGGATTTTTTAATGGGTCATATCATCCCTACAGTCTGGGCAGAGTAAATGGACTCTACCATTTCACTGGCAGCATTACATTAGCTTTCCATAAATTGATATAGATACCTGTAGTTTATAAATATATGATTTAACTTAATTTACTGTATGTAGTGATTGAACTCAAATGCAAAATAAAGCAGACATTCTTTTTACATTTGGTTGATATTTTTAGTAAGCTGTACTGCTAGAAATGCCTTTAGGGTCCTGTCAAATACATATAATCAATATATTTGACCGTATTTATTTATCTATTTTTTGTCAAATTACTGTATGTAAGAATAATTACATTTCAGACTGTATGAAATATTGAAAAAGGACAATATTTTTTATAAAGGCTAAACGAATTGGTGAAACATAAAAATTGTGTACATTTACATATTTACATTATTTTGCATTTGTCTATAAAGCAATCTATTCACAAAATAGCATGCTAGCTTTACATCCCTTGATTGTTATGCTAATGAAAAAGTGATTGGTAGTGGAGGGGTGAAAGCCAATATAACCAAAATGCTTTAAGTTCCTCTATATTAGCATTACATTTGAATTTCACTTTCAATTCCCATTAACAATATCAAATTCATCCATATTTTACAGCCTTTCATTGGCTAAGCCTGTCAGCTGAAACAGCTGTTTTGGGTAGAATTTTTAGAATTTATTTTCGGACCTCTAAGATCCACTGTCAGGTAATAAATAATGATGAACTACCTGTTTCAAGGTTTATTAATTTACCATTTTCACAAATACAGTTATGTTCCTTATTACACCTGAAGAAACACAAACGTTTTAACATTGTGAAGTATGTAATCAAGAAGGGGGACGGACCTTCTAAGGGGCATCACCAGAGATGCAACTTGTGTCATTGGCATCACCCGTAACGGGCAGATTTGCCCACTGCACAGTCTTAGCGCTTGATGCACAGCACAAGCGCATTTAATGACGTGTTATTGGTATTGGTGTTAGTGGTAGCTGCGCTACCCAAGGACAATTCGCTGGTGTCCCCAAATGTGGAACACCTTTGTGTCCTCCACATGAAGGAGGACCGTGGGACAGTTCCCCGAAATCAGGACTATCCTGGCGAAATTGGGTGTCATGGCCCCCGGCTCGCCGCCATGTCCGTCCGTGCCCGACTGGCACGACCGCACCAACTCACTGAGCTTACCGGCTCAACGGCGATCCGGGAACCGCTCCTCCATGCCGCTCCGTGAAATCCAAGATTGCGCCAACCATGCGGTCGCGTCCATCCATGGCTCCACCCCCAAAATTATATGAATGTGCGCGTGACGTGACAACGTCAACGCACGTGCACGTTCTGGGGTCAGAGGTCACCCTAGAGAGGGATATTTAAATCCCTAATTCACCCCAGTACCTTGCCCTGTCGTGGTTTCCTGTTCCTGGTTTCCTGAGAGTGCGTTTTTCCCTGTGAAATTTATATTCTGGTATTCTGATCTTGGCTGTTGCTGGTTATTCCGATTTCTGGTTCCCCTGACTTGGCTTGTTTAAACGGTATTGTGTATTTCTGGCTTCCTTGACCTCGGCTTTCCCTTTGACCGTTCTCTGTCTCTAACGTATTAGTCCGGCCATTCTAAGGTCCGGTTTACGTTCTGTCCTTTTATTTCCTTTCTTATTTCTATGTATAGGTGTAACGGACCGTTTCAGCATAAAAGGGGAAAAATGCGTTTAGGCGATAATCCCCTTTTCCATAGACAGGCACAGCTACTGCAGAACATCAGAACTCCCGAGCTGGATACGAAATGACACTCCGAACTGGAACAGCTGAACAAGAAAAGCATACAATCGGCTTACACTCTTGGCAGTCAGCGTACAATCCAATCCCCCCCAAGAACGAGACGACACTTCATTTTGAGGGTTAAGCAGGAACACCAGACTGGGACACCCAGTCTGCCTTTTATTACCAACAAGTACATACAGGACACTCCCAGGGGGAGGATGAAATTAACCAATCACATGGATGTACCTCCCACACATTTCCTCCCCTTAGATTAACACTTAACACAATTATACTGTACACCTTTTTCCCCAATTCCTGGATGTACCCCAAATACATATGCTACACCTCCAAAACAGGTATCCCCTGATAGCCCTTATTCAGGGGGACAACATATGCAAGAATCAGCCCATTCGGATAAATGGTTCGGGAGATATGAAGTTCCAAAGATTTGACCGACCGCATGGGTAAAGTATCCGAAAACAGTTCCATGCATTTTGGCCCTGCGGTCGGTCACAAACAAGGGAATGAAAACAGGCGAATTGCCTGTGTTATAGAGCCTGGAGAGGGTTTGAATGAATTCCCTTGTTTGTGGGGTTCTTTCTACCGAACGGCGGGTCATTCGGTAGTTTCCATACGAATTTCTGGAAGTATGGAGGTCTCAGCGGTGTTTGCCTAGTCAAGTGTCCGATTTTAGTTCCAGACACTCGACGGCAAAACACCGCTGTTCGGTAGTTTAAGATGGCCGCCGCCACGTGGTTGTTTCCTGAATGGCGGCCACCCAGAGGACACAGAACACATTACATGATTGCCAATTACCCGTTTGCAACATTGTTGCAAACGGTAATTGGAGGCACACTTAGTCCTGGGTGGTCTGGTTGTTCGGTAGTTTCCTCAATACAATGAATGGAGTGATTCTACCGAACAATCAGATGAATGCGGCATATATATATATATAACCCAGGTTAACTGCATACATAAATACATATACAATATATAGGCAGTACAATAGGATATGCTTCACAGTCTTAAAGGGACAGTAGTCCCAAAATGTCCATTGCTGATTTTAAAGGGCCAGTAGCAGCAATATAAATTAGTACATGCCCAAATATAGTCTTTAAAGTGCAATATGTCCAGGGGCCATAGTCAGCGGGCAGGAGGCTAGCAGCCAGGCCTCTCCAGTTCACAGTGGCGAAGCTGGTTTCGCCACATTTCTCCCCTTGGCCAATTAGACTAACAGGGTACCTGACTTTCTGCCGGTCAGTGCCCTGGTTAGTCCAGCAACCCACCCACAAAACAGAAATAACAGAGCAGCCCACCCACACTAACCGGTTACTACATCTGGGTGAGGAAGGATTTTGTCCAAGTTCTGGTGTTTCACCACTGCTGGGTGGGAGACGGGTAGGCTGCCTTGGTGGGTTGCTGAGGGGGCAGAGACCAGCGGTACTCTGTCCTGTTGCCAGCACTACCACGGGAGTAGTCTGGTGGGCGTCTGGTTGCTGGAGACTGGCTGTCTCCCCTTTAGGTGCGCAGCTCGACTGCCGGAGGGGGAGACCGACTGTCTCCCCTTTGGATCCATCACACTGAGGCTGGGGAACAGGACCGACCGTCCCTATCCCTTGTGCTGTAAGTGCAGAGACTACGGTCCCATCTGCACAGTTGTGGGGCTTAACATCTCCCCTTGGTGAGTTAGGCTGCCGCTGGAGAGAGGGTGTAACCAGCTCCTCTCTCTGGACGGTAAACTGCCGCTGGGGAGGGGGGTTAGCAGGCTCCTCTCCCTGCCACTCTCTCTGCTGGTGGAAAGGGGGACCAGCTGTCTCCCCGGTCATTCTCTTGTCTGGCTGCTGGGGTGCGAGACTGACTGTCTCTGCTCCCTGCAGGACACACTGCCGCTGGGGAGGATGGACGACACCATCAGCTCCCTGGGGCACACACTGCCGCTGGGGAGGGAGGACGCTGCTCTCCTCTCCCTTCGCTTCACACTGCCGTCTTGGCATCTCACTTTGCTGCTGGGGGGCAGGAACAACAACCTCTGCCCCCTGTAACTCAGCCTGCCGCTGGGGAGGAAGGACTGCACCTTCGGCTCCTTTGGACCCACACGGCTGCTGGGGAGGATGGACGACACCATCAGCTCCCTGGGGCACACATTGCCGCTGGGGAGGGAGGACGCTGCTCTCCTCTCCCTTCACTTCACACTGCCTTCTTGGCATCTCACTTTGCTGCTGGGGGGCAGGAACAACAACCTCTGCCCCCTGTAACTCAGCCTGCCGCTGGGGAGGGAGGACGACACCATCCGCTCCCTGGGTTACACACTGCCGCTGGGGAGGATGGACGACACCATCAGCTCCCTGGGGTACACACTGCCGCTGGGGAGGAAGGACGGCACCTTCTGCTCCCTGGGACACACACTGCCGCTGGGGATCTGGGCCGACTGCCCAGCATCCCTGTAGGGCCGGTAGAGAGATCTCGGTCCCATCTCCCCCGGCCATCTGTGGGTCTCTCCAGGGCCAGTCCATGAGGTCCCCCACTTCTGCAGCTGGTAGTGAAGCAGGAGGTACCTCGGCCCCGTTTTCCCAGCTGTAGGCTAGCAGGTCTGGGTCTGCCACCCAGTTTTCCCGGTCTGCGTCCCCTCTCTGCGGCTGGCCGGAATTTAATAGTTCTACATAGTCCATCTCCAGCCCTTGTTCCATGCCAGCGAAACGGCGGAGGTCTTGTCCCAGTCCAATAGATCTCGGGCCCTGTAACATCTCACTCCGGTAATGCACGATAGCCCAGTACCGTGACTCTGCTGGACTGCCGAAGTCGACGTCTTCTGTTAGGGCCTTCCACAACAGGCCAGGGCTAGTGTAGTGATCCCCCTCCGGCTGGATGCCCTCTGCCCTCCACGTCTCTGGCTGGACAGTGCACCACCACAGTGCCCGGTATGAGACGTCCAGGCTCAGTTCCCTTTCCACGAGGTACTCAAGTTGTCTTACCCGCTCCCCTCCGGGTTGGTCCCCCAGAAGCGGCATCCGCCAGGCCATTTGTTCCTCCAACTGGTATGCGGCACCAGGAAAGCGCTGCTGCCGTTGATACTGGACTTCTTCCAGGGCATCATCCCATAATTCTATCCGGGCATTATCTCTCCATTCTAATTCACTCTCTTCCTCAGGTGTGTGTGTTGCCCAGGTGTGCGTGTTGCCCATTTTCCCAAAATCCTTCGTAGATAGGGTCGCTGTACGGGTACTGGCGTTGCCCTCACTTTGTAATCCAGGAATGGTGTTGTCTGTAGCTGTCCCTCTGGTTGTAGGAACGATCCCGCCGCTTGCCACCAATTGTAACGGACCGTTTCAGCATAAAAGGGGAAAAATGCGTTTAGGCGATAATCCCCTTTTCCATAGACAGGCACAGCTACTGCAGAACATCAGAACTCCCGAGCTGGATACGAAATGACACTCCGAACTGGAACAGCTGAACAAGAAAAGCATACAATCGGCTTACACTCTTGGCAGTCAGCGTACAATCCAATCCCCCCCAAGAACGAGACGACACTTCATTTTGAGGGTTAAGCAGGAACACCAGACTGGGACACCCAGTCTGCCTTTTATTACCAACAAGTACATACAGGACACTCCCAGGGGGAGGATGAAATTAACCAATCACATGGATGTACCTCCCACACATTTCCTCCCCTTAGATTAACACTTAACACAATTATACTGTACACCTTTTTCCCCAATTCCTGGATGTACCCCAAATACATATGCTACACCTCCAAAACAGGTATCCCCTGATAGCCCTTATTCAGGGGGACAACATATGCAAGAATCAGCCCATTCGGATAAATGGTTCGGGAGATATGAAGTTCCAAAGATTTGACCGACCGCATGGGTAAAGTATCCGAAAACAGTTCCATGCATTTTGGCCCTGCGGTCGGTCACAAACAAGGGAATGAAAACAGGCGAATTGCCTGTGTTATAGAGCCTGGAGAGGGTTTGAATGAATTCCCTTGTTTGTGGGGTTCTTTCTACCGAACGGCGGGTCATTCGGTAGTTTCCATACGAATTTCTGGAAGTATGGAGGTCTCAGCGGTGTTTGCCTAGTCAAGTGTCCGATTTTAGTTCCAGACACACGACGGCAAAACACCGCTGTTCGGTAGTTTAAGATGGCCGCCGCCACGTGGTTGTTTCCTGAATGGCGGCCACCCAGAGGACACAGAACACATTACATGATTGCCAATTACCCGTTTGCAACATTGTTGCAAACGGTAATTGGAGGCACACTTAGTCCTGGGTGGTCTGGTTGTTCGGTAGTTTCCTCAATACAATGAATGGAGTGATTCTACCGAACAATCAGATGAATGCGGCATATATATATATATAACCCAGGTTAACTGCATACATAAATACATATACAATATATAGGCAGTACAATAGGATATGCTTCACAGTCTTAAAGGGACAGTAGTCCCAAAATGTCCATTGCTGATTTTAAAGGGCCAGTAGCAGCAATATAAATTAGTACATGCCCAAATATAGTCTTTAAAGTGCAATATGTCCAGGGGCCATAGTCAGCGGGCAGGAGGCTAGCAGCCAGGCCTCTCCAGTTCACAGTGGCGAAGCTGGTTTCGCCACATTTCTCCCCTTGGCCAATTAGACTAACAGGGTACCTGACTTTCTGCCGGTCAGTGCCCTGGTTAGTCCAGCAACCCACCCACAAAACAGAAATAACAGAGCAGCCCACCCACACTAACCGGTTACTACATCTGGGTGAGGAAGGATTTTGTCCAAGTTCTGGTGTTTCACCACTGCTGGGTGGGAGACGGGTAGGCTGCCTTGGTGGGTTGCTGAGGGGGCAGAGACCAGCGGTACTCTGTCCTGTTGCCAGCACTACCACGGGAGTAGTCTGGTGGGCGTCTGGTTGCTGGAGACTGGCTGTCTCCCCTTTAGGTGCGCAGCTCGACTGCCGGAGGGGGAGACCGACTGTCTCCCCTTTGGATCCATCACACTGAGGCTGGGGAACAGGACCGACCGTCCCTATCCCTTGTGCTGTAAGTGCAGAGACTACGGTCCCATCTGCACAGTTGTGGGGCTTAACATCTCCCCTTGGTGAGTTAGGCTGCCGCTGGAGAGAGGGTGTAACCAGCTCCTCTCTCTGGACGGTAAACTGCCGCTGGGGAGGGGGGTTAGCAGGCTCCTCTCCCTGCCACTCTCTCTGCTGGTGGAAAGGGGGACCAGCTGTCTCCCCGGTCATTCTCTTGTCTGGCTGCTGGGGTGCGAGACTGACTGTCTCTGCTCCCTGCAGGACACACTGCCGCTGGGGAGGATGGACGACACCATCAGCTCCCTGGGGCACACACTGCCGCTGGGGAGGGAGGACGCTGCTCTCCTCTCCCTTCGCTTCACACTGCCGTCTTGGCATCTCACTTTGCTGCTGGGGGGCAGGAACAACAACCTCTGCCCCCTGTAACTCAGCCTGCCGCTGGGGAGGAAGGACTGCACCTTCGGCTCCTTTGGACCCACACGGCTGCTGGGGAGGATGGACGACACCATCAGCTCCCTGGGGCACACATTGCCGCTGGGGAGGGAGGACGCTGCTCTCCTCTCCCTTCACTTCACACTGCCTTCTTGGCATCTCACTTTGCTGCTGGGGGGCAGGAACAACAACCTCTGCCCCCTGTAACTCAGCCTGCCGCTGGGGAGGGAGGACGACACCATCCGCTCCCTGGGTTACACACTGCCGCTGGGGAGGATGGACGACACCATCAGCTCCCTGGGGTACACACTGCCGCTGGGGAGGAAGGACGGCACCTTCTGCTCCCTGGGACACACACTGCCGCTGGGGATCTGGGCCGACTGCCCAGCATCCCTGTAGGGCCGGTAGAGAGATCTCGGTCCCATCTCCCCCGGCCATCTGTGGGTCTCTCCAGGGCCAGTCCATGAGGTCCCCCACTTCTGCAGCTGGTAGTGAAGCAGGAGGTACCTCGGCCCCGTTTTCCCAGCTGTAGGCTAGCAGGTCTGGGTCTGCCACCCAGTTTTCCCGGTCTGCGTCCCCTCTCTGCGGCTGGCCGGAATTTAATAGTTCTACATAGTCCATCTCCAGCCCTTGTTCCATGCCAGCGAAACGGCGGAGGTCTTGTCCCAGTCCAATAGATCTCGGGCCCTGTAACATCTCACTCCGGTAATGCACGATAGCCCAGTACCGTGACTCTGCTGGACTGCCGAAGTCGACGTCTTCTGTTAGGGCCTTCCACAACAGGCCAGGGCTAGTGTAGTGATCCCCCTCCGGCTGGATGCCCTCTGCCCTCCACGTCTCTGGCTGGACAGTGCACCACCACAGTGCCCGGTATGAGACGTCCAGGCTCAGTTCCCTTTCCACGAGGTACTCAAGTTGTCTTACCCGCTCCCCTCCGGGTTGGTCCCCCAGAAGCGGCATCCGCCAGGCCATTTGTTCCTCCAACTGGTATGCGGCACCAGGAAAGCGCTGCTGCCGTTGATACTGGACTTCTTCCAGGGCATCATCCCATAATTCTATCCGGGCATTATCTCTCCATTCTAATTCACTCTCTTCCTCAGGTGTGTGTGTTGCCCAGGTGTGCGTGTTGCCCATTTTCCCAAAATCCTTCGTAGATAGGGTCGCTGTACGGGTACTGGCATTGCCCTCACTTTGTAATCCAGGAATGGTGTTGTCTGTAGCTGTCCCTCTGGTTGTAGGAACGATCCCGCCGCTTGCCACCAATTGTAACGGACCGTTTCAGCATAAAAGGGGAAAAATGCGTTTAGGCGATAATCCCCTTTTCCATAGACAGGCACAGCTACTGCAGAACATCAGAACTCCCGAGCTGGATACGAAATGACACTCCGAACTGGAACAGCTGAACAAGAAAAGCATACAATCGGCTTACACTCTTGGCAGTCAGCGTACAATCCAATCCCCCCCAAGAACGAGACGACACTTCATTTTGAGGGTTAAGCAGGAACACCAGACTGGGACACCCAGTCTGCCTTTTATTACCAACAAGTACATACAGGACACTCCCAGGGGGAGGATGAAATTAACCAATCACATGGATGTACCTCCCACACATTTCCTCCCCTTAGATTAACACTTAACACAATTATACTGTACACCTTTTTCCCCAATTCCTGGATGTACCCCAAATACATATGCTACACCTCCAAAACAGGTATCCCCTGATAGCCCTTATTCAGGGGGACAACATATGCAAGAATCAGCCCATTCGGATAAATGGTTCGGGAGATATGAAGTTCCAAAGATTTGACCGACCGCATGGGTAAAGTATCCGAAAACAGTTCCATGCATTTTGGCCCTGCGGTCGGTCACAAACAAGGGAATGAAAACAGGCGAATTGCCTGTGTTATAGAGCCTGGAGAGGGTTTGAATGAATTCCCTTGTTTGTGGGGTTCTTTCTACCGAACGGCGGGTCATTCGGTAGTTTCCATACGAATTTCTGGAAGTATGGAGGTCTCAGCGGTGTTTGCCTAGTCAAGTGTCCGATTTTAGTTCCAGACACTCGACGGCAAAACACCGCTGTTCGGTAGTTTAAGATGGCCGCCGCCACGTGGTTGTTTCCTGAATGGCGGCCACCCAGAGGACACAGAACACATTACATGATTGCCAATTACCCGTTTGCAACATTGTTGCAAACGGTAATTGGAGGCACACTTAGTCCTGGGTGGTCTGGTTGTTCGGTAGTTTCCTCAATACAATGAATGGAGTGATTCTACCGAACAATCAGATGAATGCGGCATATATATATATATAACCCAGGTTAACTGCATACATAAATACATATACAATATATAGGCAGTACAATAGGATATGCTTCACAGTCTTAAAGGGACAGTAGTCCCAAAATGTCCATTGCTGATTTTAAAGGGCCAGTAGCAGCAATATAAATTAGTACATGCCCAAATATAGTCTTTAAAGTGCAATATGTCCAGGGGCCATAGTCAGCGGGCAGGAGGCTAGCAGCCAGGCCTCTCCAGTTCACAGTGGCGAAGCTGGTTTCGCCACATTTCTCCCCTTGGCCAATTAGACTAACAGGGTACCTGACTTTCTGCCGGTCAGTGCCCTGGTTAGTCCAGCAACCCACCCACAAAACAGAAATAACAGAGCAGCCCACCCACACTAACCGGTTACTACATCTGGGTGAGGAAGGATTTTGTCCAAGTTCTGGTGTTTCACCACTGCTGGGTGGGAGACGGGTAGGCTGCCTTGGTGGGTTGCTGAGGGGGCAGAGACCAGCGGTACTCTGTCCTGTTGCCAGCACTACCACGGGAGTAGTCTGGTGGGCGTCTGGTTGCTGGAGACTGGCTGTCTCCCCTTTAGGTGCGCAGCTCGACTGCCGGAGGGGGAGACCGACTGTCTCCCCTTTGGATCCATCACACTGAGGCTGGGGAACAGGACCGACCGTCCCTATCCCTTGTGCTGTAAGTGCAGAGACTACGGTCCCATCTGCACAGTTGTGGGGCTTAACATCTCCCCTTGGTGAGTTAGGCTGCCGCTGGAGAGAGGGTGTAACCAGCTCCTCTCTCTGGACGGTAAACTGCCGCTGGGGAGGGGGGTTAGCAGGCTCCTCTCCCTGCCACTCTCTCTGCTGGTGGAAAGGGGGACCAGCTGTCTCCCCGGTCATTCTCTTGTCTGGCTGCTGGGGTGCGAGACTGACTGTCTCTGCTCCCTGCAGGACACACTGCCGCTGGGGAGGATGGACGACACCATCAGCTCCCTGGGGCACACACTGCCGCTGGGGAGGGAGGACGCTGCTCTCCTCTCCCTTCGCTTCACACTGCCGTCTTGGCATCTCACTTTGCTGCTGGGGGGCAGGAACAACAACCTCTGCCCCCTGTAACTCAGCCTGCCGCTGGGGAGGAAGGACTGCACCTTCGGCTCCTTTGGACCCACACGGCTGCTGGGGAGGATGGACGACACCATCAGCTCCCTGGGGCACACATTGCCGCTGGGGAGGGAGGACGCTGCTCTCCTCTCCCTTCACTTCACACTGCCTTCTTGGCATCTCACTTTGCTGCTGGGGGGCAGGAACAACAACCTCTGCCCCCTGTAACTCAGCCTGCCGCTGGGGAGGGAGGACGACACCATCCGCTCCCTGGGTTACACACTGCCGCTGGGGAGGATGGACGACACCATCAGCTCCCTGGGGTACACACTGCCGCTGGGGAGGAAGGACGGCACCTTCTGCTCCCTGGGACACACACTGCCGCTGGGGATCTGGGCCGACTGCCCAGCATCCCTGTAGGGCCGGTAGAGAGATCTCGGTCCCATCTCCCCCGGCCATCTGTGGGTCTCTCCAGGGCCAGTCCATGAGGTCCCCCACTTCTGCAGCTGGTAGTGAAGCAGGAGGTACCTCGGCCCCGTTTTCCCAGCTGTAGGCTAGCAGGTCTGGGTCTGCCACCCAGTTTTCCCGGTCTGCGTCCCCTCTCTGCGGCTGGCCGGAATTTAATAGTTCTACATAGTCCATCTCCAGCCCTTGTTCCATGCCAGCGAAACGGCGGAGGTCTTGTCCCAGTCCAATAGATCTCGGGCCCTGTAACATCTCACTCCGGTAATGCACGATAGCCCAGTACCGTGACTCTGCTGGACTGCCGAAGTCGACGTCTTCTGTTAGGGCCTTCCACAACAGGCCAGGGCTAGTGTAGTGATCCCCCTCCGGCTGGATGCCCTCTGCCCTCCACGTCTCTGGCTGGACAGTGCACCACCACAGTGCCCGGTATGAGACGTCCAGGCTCAGTTCCCTTTCCACGAGGTACTCAAGTTGTCTTACCCGCTCCCCTCCGGGTTGGTCCCCCAGAAGCGGCATCCGCCAGGCCATTTGTTCCTCCAACTGGTATGCGGCACCAGGAAAGCGCTGCTGCCGTTGATACTGGACTTCTTCCAGGGCATCATCCCATAATTCTATCCGGGCATTATCTCTCCATTCTAATTCACTCTCTTCCTCAGGTGTGTGTGTTGCCCAGGTGTGCGTGTTGCCCATTTTCCCAAAATCCTTCGTAGATAGGGTCGCTGTACGGGTACTGGCGTTGCCCTCACTTTGTAATCCAGGAATGGTGTTGTCTGTAGCTGTCCCTCTGGTTGTAGGAACGATCCCGCCGCTTGCCACCAATTGTAACGGACCGTTTCAGCATAAAAGGGGAAAAATGCGTTTAGGCGATAATCCCCTTTTCCATAGACAGGCACAGCTACTGCAGAACATCAGAACTCCCGAGCTGGATACGAAATGACACTCCGAACTGGAACAGCTGAACAAGAAAAGCATACAATCGGCTTACACTCTTGGCAGTCAGCGTACAATCCAATCCCCCCCAAGAACGAGACGACACTTCATTTTGAGGGTTAAGCAGGAACACCAGACTGGGACACCCAGTCTGCCTTTTATTACCAACAAGTACATACAGGACACTCCCAGGGGGAGGATGAAATTAACCAATCACATGGATGTACCTCCCACACATTTCCTCCCCTTAGATTAACACTTAACACAATTATACTGTACACCTTTTTCCCCAATTCCTGGATGTACCCCAAATACATATGCTACACCTCCAAAACAGGTATCCCCTGATAGCCCTTATTCAGGGGGACAACATATGCAAGAATCAGCCCATTCGGATAAATGGTTCGGGAGATATGAAGTTCCAAAGATTTGACCGACCGCATGGGTAAAGTATCCGAAAACAGTTCCATGCATTTTGGCCCTGCGGTCGGTCACAAACAAGGGAATGAAAACAGGCGAATTGCCTGTGTTATAGAGCCTGGAGAGGGTTTGAATGAATTCCCTTGTTTGTGGGGTTCTTTCTACCGAACGGCGGGTCATTCGGTAGTTTCCATACGAATTTCTGGAAGTATGGAGGTCTCAGCGGTGTTTGCCTAGTCAAGTGTCCGATTTTAGTTCCAGACACTCGACGGCAAAACACCGCTGTTCGGTAGTTTAAGATGGCCGCCGCCACGTGGTTGTTTCCTGAATGGCGGCCACCCAGAGGACACAGAACACATTACATGATTGCCAATTACCCGTTTGCAACATTGTTGCAAACGGTAATTGGAGGCACACTTAGTCCTGGGTGGTCTGGTTGTTCGGTAGTTTCCTCAATACAATGAATGGAGTGATTCTACCGAACAATCAGATGAATGCGGCATATATATATATATAACCCAGGTTAACTGCATACATAAATACATATACAATATATAGGCAGTACAATAGGATATGCTTCACAGTCTTAAAGGGACAGTAGTCCCAAAATGTCCATTGCTGATTTTAAAGGGCCAGTAGCAGCAATATAAATTAGTACATGCCCAAATATAGTCTTTAAAGTGCAATATGTCCAGGGGCCATAGTCAGCGGGCAGGAGGCTAGCAGCCAGGCCTCTCCAGTTCACAGTGGCGAAGCTGGTTTCGCCACAATAGGTTTACATAGTTTCTGCGTGCTGGACCACACTAGCAGTCGTGACATTGGGACTGTTGGGAACCCTGCTAACAGCCTTCTTCAATAAAGTGTTAATTGTGTGGAATTCAAAGTCAAAGTGAATTTAAAATTTTAGGCCGAAATAGAACAGGAAACATAGCCGACCAGGGTTATCTTAACAAGGCTACTTTGACATTAAAATTTCAACTCACTGTGAATTTCCAACACCTCCCCTTAAGTGAATAACCCTGATTGTCAGACAGTTCTATTAATATATACCCTGAACAGACACAGCTAAACTGATTGGGTCCAAAGCATAGAATTAAAAATTGATGGTCTGTTCAGCTACAACCAAAGCACCTCTGGGAAATGAGTCGCTCTGCAATCTCAGAGAGGATGGAGCTTTAATGATTTGCACTTAACTCGTTGAACAGATCTGAAGGAAGAAATAGCTGATTTACTACAATAGCCTTGCTTGTGGTTTTTAACAAACAAACTGACCTTTTTCCTAATGACTGAGCATTCTCACCGGCTAATGTAACTCCGGTGTTTGGTTTAGAAAACATTAACAGAATTACTTAAAACAAGGGGGGGGGGGGGGGGAGACATGTTGTCTGCTTACCTGTGCCATGCTGGCCGCAAAGAATCTGATTTAAAATCCTTTCAGTTCCTGAGAGCGAGCTGCGTTACATACTGCTCTATCTTTGGTGCTGAAATTAATTATTGATTGGTCACCCCTAACTGTACTTCATAACTATTCGTGAATAGAAAGGTAGCTAAAATAATCAGTTTGTAGAGAACTGTTGATTTAGTGATAAATATCGATACAATACATAGGTGAGGGGGCAGCAAGTGGGTTTAACTGTGAGGGATTTGGTTGTAGCCTGAGAGGGAGGAGCTAAATACCACTAACACCTCCCAGAGATTAAAAGGTTTTGCCCCCGCGGAGCTGGATAGCTCCTAGGTATATAAATAGATTTCCCAGTTATTTGGTGTAATGGTAACTGAGTTTCAAACGTGCCTAAATTTAGCTCTGGCTGGGCAGTAATGTTTTTATTTATTTTTCTGTACTTAAAGCGCACCCCTTAATTATATTACATAGTGTCCTTTTACTAGGCTCCTTGCTAATTCTTGCTTTTTTATATATTTTAATAAAAGTAATTGTAACTTGCCCTCTATATAGTATATAATAGCTTTTCCCAGTAACAATAACAGTTGTTATAATATCAGGAAATCACCCATTAGTGGCCAGGAGGCCCATTCACACTTAAAGAACAAAAGGGTTCATTGGGAAATTTGAAATGTTATGCTTGGCTTATACCCACCTAATAACTGAAGTTCTGTTTGCAGTTAAATTGCACAGGTATTGTATCTTGTATGGATATTTTGCTCTAATTTGTATTGCTGGTGCAAAGGTGGTCTAGTAGCAGGGGGGACATGTCTTTTCTAATCTTGAGACATTGGGCTTGCAACTTTTTTTTTCGACATCATTAAAATGTTATTCCTGCGTGTGGCGTGTTGTGGGTAGGATATATGTATCTCAAAGATGGGCACTGGATACTTTCCTGGTTTTATTTGTAGCCCTCAGGCAAGGCAAAATATGGTTTTACTTTTCTATGTATCACAAAAAGCAATTTTGAGGAGTTTTCAGTTAGCAAACTCTTTATAGATACTGTGTATGGGTTTCCATCCAATGCCAGAACTCTGTCAGAGAGACAAGTATTGTATTGGCTCAATGCCCAGAGTAATTCTTTCAGTCATGACCCCACGGGTCACAGCATTCCGTCATTACATTACAGAACATTCTACAGGCATCCCATCATTATATTACAGAATATTCTATAGGCATCCCATCATTATATTACAGAATATTCTATAGGCATCCCATCATTATATTACAGAATATTCTATAGGCATTCCATCATTATATTACAGAATATTCTACAGGCATCCCGTCATTATATTACAGAATATTCTATAGGCATCCCGTCATTATATTACAGAATATTCTATAGGCATTCCAATTATTATATAACAGAACTTTCTATAGGCATCCCGTCATTATATTACAGAATATTCTATAGGCATCCCATCATTATATTACAGAACATTCTATAGGCATCCCGTCATTATATTCTATAGGCATCCCGTCATTATATTACAGAACATTCTATAGGCATCCCATCATTATATTACAGAACATTCTATAGGCATCCCATCATTATATCACAGAACATTCTACAGGCATCCCATCATTATATTACAGAATATTCTACAGGCATCCCATCATTATATTAGAGAATATTCTATAGGCATCCCGTCATTATATTACAGAATATTCTATAGGCATCCCATCATTATATTACAGAATATTCTATAGGCATCCATCATTATATTACAGAACATTCTATAGGCATCCCATCATTATATTACAGAACATTCTATAGGCATCCCATCATTATATTACAGAACATTCTATAGGCACCCCGTCATTATATTACAGAATATTCTATAGGCATCCCATCATTATATTACAGAATATTCTATAGGCATCCCATCATTATATTACAGAATAGTCTATAGGCATCCCATCATTATATTACAGAATATTCTATAGGCATCCCGTCATTATATTACAGAACATTCTTTAGGCATCCCGTCATTATATTACAGAATATTCTATAGGCATCCCATCATTATATTACAGAATATTTTATAGGCATCCCGTCATTATATTACAGAATATTCTATAGGCATCCCATCATTATATTACAGAATATTCTATAGGCATCCCGTCATTATATTACAGAATATTCTATAGGCATTCCAATTATTATATAACAGAACTTTCTATAGGCATTCTGTAATTATATCACAGAACATTCTACAGGCATCCCATCATTATATTACAGAATATTCTATAGGCATTCCAATTATTATATAACAGAACTTTCTATAGGCATTCCGTCATTACATTACAGAACATTCTACAGGCATCCCATCATTATATTACAGAATATTCTATAGGCATTCCAATTATTATATAACAGAACTTTCTATAGGCATTCCGTCATTACATTACAGAACATTCTACAGGCATCCCATCATTATATTACAGAACATTCTACAGGCATCCCATCATTATATTACAGAATATTCTATAGGCATCCCATCATTATATTACAGAATATTCTATAGGCATCCCATCATTATATTACAGAATATTCTATAGGCATCCCGTCATTATATTACAGAATATTCTATAGGCATTCCAATTATTATATAACAGAACTTTCTATAGGCATTCTGTAATTATATCACAGAACATTCTACAGGCATTCCATCATTATATTACAGAATATTCTATAGGCATCCTATCATTATATTACAGAATATTCTATATGCATTCCGTCATTATATTACAGAACCTTCTATAGGAATTCCATCATTATATTACAGAATATTCTATAGGCATTCCATCATTATATTACAGCACTTTTTATGGGCATTTCGTCATTATATTACAGAATATTCTTTAGGAATTCCATCATTAAATCACAGAACACTCTATATACATTCCGTCATTATATTACAGAACATTCTATAGGCATTCCGTTGTTATATTACAGAACATTCTATAGGCATTCCATCATTAAATCACAGAACACTCTATATACATTCCAACATTATATTACAGAATATTCTATAGGCATTCCGTCGTTATATTACAGAACATTCTATAGGCATTCCATCACTATATCACAGAACATTCTATAGGCATTCCGTATTATATCACAGAACATTCTGTAGGCATTCCATCATTATATTACAGTATATTCTATAGGCATTTTGTATTATATCACAGAACATTTTATAGGCATTCCATTACTATATTACAGAACATTCTATAGGCATTCCATCACTATACTACAGAACATTCTATAGGCATTCCATCACTATATCACAGAACATTCTATAGGCATTCCATCATTCTATTACAGAACATTCTATAGGCATTCTGTATTATATCACAGAACATTCTGTAGGCATTCCGTATTATATCACAGAACATTCTATAGGCCACAGAACATTCTACAGGCCTTCCATCACTATATTACAGAACATTCTATAGGCACACTCACCGTACATACTGTTACATGCGTACATCGCAAAAAGGTCTTACTGAAATGAATAGGAAAAACAAAAGTTATTTCATTTTTAGTGGAGAATGTACCACTAAATACATCCCAACATTATAAATGGACAAAGAGGAACACTTTAAATGTAGGGGTGTGTTGCGCTCGGTTGTTCAGTTAACCACAGAGGCTGGGTAGGGAAATACAGGCGGGAAAAGGGGAGTGAGCATTACCATATGTGCGGTGATATACTTGGAGTCTGTAAGCTTTCTACCTGCTTATTTTCTGTATACATGTATACTGTGCTTCAATAAAAATGAAGATTGCCAAAAAAAAAATAAAAAATGTAGGGGTGTGAGTGGGTGTGTGGCCAGGGCAGAGCTGCTTTGAGAACTTTTAGGTGGCTTAATAATAACAATTTATAAATTTAATTTGGAACAATAACAATGTGTCTTATTTACACAGACTGATTTCTAAACACATTTATTGTTGTTTAAAGACACATTACTAGGAGTATTATTGCTGTGGAGCTCTGTTATACACTCAGACACATTACCAGCAGTATTATTGCTGTGGAGCTCTGTTATACACTCAGACACATTACTGGGAGTATTATTGCGGTGGAGCTCTGTTATACACTCAGACACATTACTGGGAGTATTATTGCTGTGGAGCTGTGTGATACACTCAGACACATTACTGGGAGTATTATTGCTGTGGAGCTCTGTTATACACTCAGACACATTACTGGGAGTATTATTGCTGTGGAGCTCTGTTATACACTCAGACACATTACTGGGAGTATTATTACTGTGGAGCTCTGTTATACACTCAGACACATTACTGGGAGTATTATTGCTGTGGAGCTGTGTGATACACTCAGACACATTACTGGGAGTATTATTGCTGTGGAGCTCTGTTATACACTCAGACACATTACTGGGAGTATTATTGCTGTGGGGCTTTGTTATACACTCAGACACATTGCCGGCAGTATTATTGCTGTGGAGCTCTGTTATACACTCAGACACATTACTGGGAGTATTATTGCTGTGGAGCTCTGTTATACACTCAGACACATTACTGGGAGTATTATTACTGTGGAGCTGTGTGATACACTCAGACACATTACTGGGAGTATTATTACTGTGGAGCTCTGTTATACACTAAGACACATTACTGAGAGTATTATTGCTGTGGAGCTGTGTGATACACTCAGACACATTACTGGGAGTATTATTGCCGTGGAGCTCTGTTATACACTCAGACACATTACTGGGAGTACTATTGCTGGGGAGCTCTGTTAAACTCAGACACATTACTGGGAGTATTATTGTTGTGGAGCTCTGTTATACACTCAGACACATTACTGGCAGTATTATTGCTGTGGAGCTCTGTTATACACTCACACACATTACTGGGAGCATTATTGCTGTGGAGCACTGTTATACACTCAGACACATTACTGGGAGTATTATTGCTGTGGAGCTCTGTTATACACTCAGACACATTACTGGCAGTATTATTGCTGTGGAGCTCTGTTATACTCTCAGTCACATTACTGGGAGTATTATTGTTGTGGAGCTCTGTTATACACTCAGACACATTACTGGGAGCATTATTGCTGTGGAGCTCTGTTATACACTCAGACACATTACTGGGAGCATTATTACTGTGGAGCTCTGTTATACACTCAGACACATTACTGCGAGGATTATTACTGTGGAGCTCTGTTACACACTCAGACACATTACTGGGAGTATTATTGCTGTGGAGCTCTGTTATACACTCAGACACATTACTGGGAGTATTATTGCTGTGGAGCTCTGCTATACACTCAGACACATTACTGGGAGTATTATTGCTGTGGAGCTCTGTTATACACTCAGACACATTACTGGGAGTATTATTACTGTGGAACTCTGTTATACACTCAGTCACATTACTGGGAGTATTATTGCTGTGGAGCTCTGTTATACTCTCAGACACATTACTGGGAGTATTATTGCTGTGGAGCTCTGTTATACACTCAGTCACATTACTGGGAGTATTATTGCTGTGGAGCTCTGTTATACACTCAGACACATTACTGGGAGTATTATTGCTGTGGGGCTCTGTTATACACTCAGACACATTACTGGGAGTATTATTGCTGTGGGGCTCTGTTATACACTCAGACACATTACAGGGAGTATTATTGATGTGGAGTTCTGTTATACACTCAGACACATTACTGGGAGTATTATTGCTGTGGAACTCTGTTATACACTCAGTCACATTACTGGGAGTATTATTGCTGTGGAGCTCTGTTATACTCTCAGACACATTACTGGGAGTATTATTGCTGTGGAGCTCTGTTATACACTCAGTCACATTACTGGGAGTATTATTGCTGTGGAGCTCTGTTATACACTCAGACACATTACTGGGAGTATTATTGCTGTGGGGCTCTGTTATACACTCAGACACATTACTGGGAGTATTATTGCTGTGGGGCTCTGTTATACACTCAGACACATTACAGGGAGTATTATTGATGTGGAGCTCTGTTATACACTCAGACACATTACTGGGAGTATTCTTGCTGTGGGGCTCTGTTATACACTCAGACACATTACTGGGAGTATTATTGCTGTGGGGCTCTGTTACACACTCAGACACATTACTGGGAGTATTATTGCTGTGGGGCTCTGTTATACACTCAGACACATTACAGGGAGTATTATTGATGTGGAGCTCTGTTATACACTCAGACACATTACTGGGAGTATTATTGCTGTGGGGCTCTGTTATACACTCAGACACATTACTGGGAGTATTATTGCTGTGGGGCTCTGTTATACACTCAGACACATTACTGGGAGTATTATTGCTGTGGGGCTCTGTTATACACTCAGACACATTACAGGGAGTATTATTGATGTGGAGCTCTGTTATACACTCAGACACATTACTGGGAGTATTATTGCTGTGGAGCTCTGTTATACACTCAGACACATTACTGGGAGTATTATTGCTGTGGACCTCTGTTATACACTCAGACACATTACTGGGAGTATTATTGCTGTGGGGCTCTGTTATACACTCAGACACATTACAGGGAGTATTATTGATGTGGAGCTCTGTTATACACTCAGACACATTACAGGGAGTATTATTGCTGTGGAGCTCTGTTATACTCTCAGACACATTACTGGGAGTATTATTGCTGTGGAGCTCTGTTATACACTCAGTCACATTACTGGGAGTATTATTGCTGTGGAGCTCTGTTATACACTCAGACACATTACTGGGAGTATTATTGCTGTGGAGCTCTGTTATACACTCAGACACATTACTGGGAGTATTATTGCTGTGGAGCTCTGTTATACACAGACACATTACTGGGAGTATTATTACTGTGGGGTTCTGTTATACACTCAGACACATTACTGGGAGTATTATTGCTGTGGAGCTCTGTTATACTCTCAGTCACATTACTGGGAGTATTATTGCTGTGGAGCTCTGTTATACACAGACACATTACTGGGAGTATTATTGCTGTGGAGCTCTGTTATACACTCAGACACATTACTGGGAGTATTATTGCTGTGGAGCTCTGTTATACTCTCAGTCACATTACTGGGAGTATTATTGCTGTGGAGCTCTGTTATACACAGACACATTACTGGGAGTATTATTGCTGTGGAGCTCTGTTATACACAGACACATTACTGGGAGTATTATTGCTGTGGGGCTCTGTTATACACTCAGACACATTACTGGGAGTATTATTGCTGTGGAGCTCTGTTATACACTCGGACACATTACTGGGAGTATTATTACTGTGGGGATCTGTTATACTCTCAGACATATTACTGGGAGTATTATTGCAGTGGAGCTCTGTTATACTCTCAGACACATTACTGGGAGTATTATTGCTGTGGAGCTCTGTTATACACTCAGTCACATTACTGGGAGTATTATTGCTGTGGAGCTCTGTTATACACTCAGACACATTACTGGGAGTATTATTGCTGTGGACCTCTGTTATACACTCAGACACATTACTGGGAGTATTATTGCTGTGGGGCTCTGTTATACACTCAGACACATTACAGGGAGTATTATTGATGTGGAGCTCTGTTATACACTCAGACACATTACAGGGAGTATTATTGCTGTGGAGCTCTGTTATACTCTCAGACACATTACTGGGAGTATTATTGCTGTGGAGCTCTGTTATACACTCAGTCACATTACTGGGAGTATTATTGCTGTGGAGCTCTGTTATACACTCAGACACATTACTGGGAGTATTATTGCTGTGGAGCTCTGTTATACACTCAGACACATTACTGGGAGTATTATTGCTGTGGAGCTCTGTTATACACAGACACATTACTGGGAGTATTATTACTGTGGGGTTCTGTTATACACTCAGACACATTACTGGGAGTATTATTGCTGTGGAGCTCTGTTATACTCTCAGTCACATTACTGGGAGTATTATTGCTGTGGAGCTCTGTTATACACAGACACATTACTGGGAGTATTATTGCTGTGGAGCTCTGTTATACTCTCAGTCACATTACTGGGAGTATTATTGCTGTGGAGCTCTGTTATACACAGACACATTACTGGGAGTATTATTGCTGTGGAGCTCTGTTATACACAGACACATTACTGGGAGTATTATTGCTGTGGGGCTCTGTTATACACTCAGACACATTACTGGGAGTATTATTGCTGTGGAGCTCTGTTATACACTCGGACACATTACTGGGAGTATTATTACTGTGGGGATCTGTTATACTCTCAGACACATTACTGGGAGTATTATTGCAGTGGAGCTCTGTTATACTCTCAGACACATTACTGGGAGTATTATTGCTGTGGAGCTCTGTTATACACTCAGTCACATTACTGGGAGTATTATTGCTGTGGAGCTCTGTTATACACTCAGACACATTACTTGGAGTATTATTGCTGTGGAGCTCTGTTATACACTCAGACACATTACTTGGAGTATTATTGCTGTGGAGCTCTGTTATACACTCAGACACATTACTTGGAGTATTATTGCTGTGGAGCTCTGTTATACACCCAGACACATTACTTGGAGTATTATTGCTGTGGAGCTCTGTTATACACTCAGACACATTACTGGGAGTATTATTGCTGTGGAGCTCTGTTATACACTCAGACACATTACTGGGAGTATTATTGCTGTGGAGCTCTGTTATACACTCAGACACATTACTGGGAGTATTATTGCTTTGGAGCTCTGTTATACACTCAGACACACCAACAATATAGAGCTCCCAGACAAGAGGGATAGAGGGATCTGGAACCAAAATAGGGTCTGTTCCTCCTAAATAAGGACATTTGGGGGCAGTGCTGATTGTGCCAAGTCAACCACAGATCCTCTATCACTGGCAGTTAAGCCCAGATTATTTCTATATATTGCTTGATCCCCCTGCCATGTTGACAGGTAAGATGGATGTAAACTGCACATATGGTGGGAATGTGCAATCATTTAACCATTTTGGAAACAAATACATAGCTTGTTGATAGCTCTACACCCAAACTTACCCTCACTAAGAGCTTTAGCCCCGCAAACAGAGCTCTTTTGCAATTGGTAAAGGAACACTATAGTGCTACACTGCCCCTACCCCTAGTAAAAGTATGTAAAAGTCCCCCTACAATTTTTCCATAAAATTCAAGAAAAGATGATCAAGAACACAAAACATTTTTTAAAAGAATTGGTTATTTTTCCATTTATTTTTTTTTTTTTTTTTTTTTTTTACAAACAATTACATTTAATCAAGAAATTGCAAATTTTAAAGACCTTTATGAATATTTATTTGTGAAAAAATGCAATTTGACATATTAAATGTATGTATATTATTTGGTTTTATATCTTACTCCAATAACATTTTCCCCAGTTACAGTTTCATTGTGTCTAAAGAAAACTGCATGATTTAACAGATACTCCCTAAGCGGACGCATGCTTGTTATAAAAGGCTGGCCCCAGATTTTCGTTGGTTCCTTTGGCAAATACATTATTAGCATTACATAATCAATGCTCTTTTGAGTACAGGTCAAAAAGCATTTTCACCACCTTGGAGAAGCTAGATATAATTTGGAGAAGCATTCACCCCTAAATCAGGCCTCCCAACAGATCTGCTTCTAGCGGGACAGTCCATATTTTAGGGTCCTGTCCCACCGTCCCAATAGAATTTTCTGGTATCCATCATCCAAGTACATCTGAATACTGCCATCTACTGGACTACAAGGCGAGTGCAACTTTAGCAGTGCTCTCCACATTGTCCTGCATGGTGGGGGCCGGGTGGAGGGCAAGGTCACACACTCTTTCAGTAGATGTGCCCACCCTCTTTCTAAGCAGGACCACCTATTATGGAGGTCGATAATGACAAGGGTTGTGTCATTGGCAATGCCGCCCCAAGGTCCACTCACTTGTACTGACTCTATTCCTCGCAATGTTGCGAGATATGCCTAAATGATACCTTCAAGGGAATCCCAATTCCTGAGCCCATACCTGCACAGTATATTATAAATTACTATACATGCATGAAAATGGACATTTGGCCGGCTTGTTTTGGATGTCAGGTTCACTTTAAATAAACTTTCTTCATTTTTTTTTTTTTTTTTATCTTCATTATCTCTGGGTTTTTTTTTTTTTTTTTTTTTTAGCAATTATATACTTTTTCAGTCATTCAAAATTCTTTTGCATTTCCATACTTTTGTCTTTTTATTGTGTTCTATAATCCAGTTTATTTAAACTTCCTATCATTCTGCCTGTTTTACCATTAACTTACTTTGTTCTTGTTAATATTAAGTCATACAACTGCATCAAACCTAATGAACGACAATCCCAAATATTTTATTCTCCTGGCCAAATGCTGTGACTTTCTCAACTGTTGAGAACTCTAAAAGCAAAACAATAAAGTATCAAAATCACTGTTTATATGTTCTAATATTAGTTGAAATTCAGTGATGCAGTTTCATTCATTATTCCCAGCACAGGACAGCAATCTGCCTACCCAACGCGTTTTATTACCTTCTGAATCCCCAGCTTAAAGGCTACTCCAAGCATAGACCAAATTTATTTTCTACACCTAAATATCTTTGCCAACTTCCAGATATTTTTTCTTGTTTTATTTGTAGAGTTCTAGCAAGTGATCTGATATCTTGGTTCCCAATTTTCTGTTCTGCTTCTAATACATAGATAAAATACCCCTAAATTGTTTTAACCCCTAACTGTGGTCCCCGAGCACCCCGAATATCCTGATGATTGTCCTGTCTAACAAACATACTTAAAATGACGTCTTCAGCTCTGCATACTATGGGACTCCTATAATCACCCCACTAAACGTGGCAAGGCTGTCTCCTGTGATGGTTTAAGCTTACCTTGCTCTACTTTTAGCCTGTTGACTTGAACCGTTTTCTCTGTTAGAATAAAATGTTCTGTACGAGACAGAGGCGAAATAATATTAACCATGACATCCTTTTCTTTTATGGGCTGCCACCCGCTTGTGTTTGCAGGGTCGAAGGTTAGATTGGAATGTCCATATCACGCTGTGAGATTTGTGTTTTTAAGTAATGGGAATAAAAAAGCCAAATAACAGAGTACAGCTGGCACTGGGACCCAGATAAAACAAACAGGGCCCCGTTTAAAATTAAGTAAACATTGCGTCACAGTATGATAGGAGTTTGAGCTGATGAAACATGCCGTTAGTTCACATGCTACATTTAGATTGTTAGCACCATGGCGAGTGCATGTTTCTGGAAAGCTACATCAAGCGAGGCCCTCTACACGTTTTGGTTCTGTTCACATTATTTTGTTTGTCAATTACCCGCTGTTTTATTTCCTAGTTTAAATATTGTAAAGTGCTGCAAATATGTTGGCACAATATAAATGTTAATAATAATAATAATAATAATAATAATAATAATAATATAATATTAATAAAAATAGCAACGATAATATTATTGATTCACTTTGCTTTCTTAGGAGATCCTTCACAGCAATAACCCTTAGAAAACCCATAATGGTGTTTCTTTATTATAAGTGGCGACTAGACTTGTGCATGTCGAAAAAAAATTGGTTAGTCCCAATAGACTCGTCCAAAAAAAATAATAAATGCTTGTTTCGCGTGACTCGGCTTTTGTCGATGCTGAGATTTATGTCAGACACATTTCGTCCATACAACCCTTGTGGTAAAAACACACCTACTAGTGTAATTTAAAATGTATATATTATATAATATTATGTATATATGTTTCTGTACGCTGACAGGAGCATGTTGGTACTATATGATTCACAAATCTATTTATATATTTCTTAAATATATAATATTTTAATACAGATTTTTTTTATTTATTTTTTTACACCTACTACTTTTTTTCCCTTTATCGGTCACCTCTCATTTGACCTGGGAATAATATTATCATATTTTTAGTGGCTTCCCCTAACCATTAGTCGTCTCCTTTTTGGTTCCATTGATGAAACTTGTTCGTTGTATCGAGATTAAGTCGTTCGGCGATTCAAAATTCCGGAACTCAGGAGACTCGAAAATTGTCCAAAATCTGAACAAATTGCGATTTGTTTTAAACCTACATTCAGCCGTCTACTGTCCACCATGAGAACCAGACCAGGTATACACCATAACTGGCAGCTGTCATATATAGCATGTAAACCCTTCTATGTTACACGCTAATCCCAACTGTCATTTATCCATTGAATACCCGAGATTGCAAAGATGTTTCTAGATTGTGGGCATGTAAAAGTTCCCTTCCAAACATATTACAAAGGTTAACCTAAATAAAGCTCATTCCCTTTTCTATGAACATATCCCCACCCAAATGATGTATAAAGCATTGCACATTTCATAATATGCATTTACCAATTCAATGTGTAGAATATATTGATTGATTGGTTTTCACGATAAGGGCTATGTTAAATCTCTGGAAATCGAGATCATCTGATAGAATCTGAATGTTTTATTAGATGACATCACATACATGTGACATAGCTCTCCCTTTGAGAATAAACATTGCATCTATAAACTGGAAAATATTTCACGAAGGCTCGTTACTAAGGTGAAACACTCATAGCTGCTGATCTGTTGCCTGTCTGCATGCTGGTCACATGTGATAATTCATGGGATTTAATCTGTTATGAGGGCCAGTCTGTAAGACATTGAAAGAAAACTTTTTTAAGAGACTAGCCTGGGTCTTATCAAAAAGAAAGTAGAATGATACTGACCTCTAGTGGCAATAATGAAAATAGCAAGGGCCACAATCAGACATAAGAAACCAAATGTCATTTAGAATGAAACCCAAACTATTTACACTGTGAAATGTCATAACACATTTAGAGGACAGCTTTGTGTCAGTAGTATTAGTGTAACAGGACAGCATGGATTTATGTTAAGAAGGAAGATTGACAGGTATGAATTCATGGCATGCAGAGAATGCATTATAATGAAAAGTCTCCAATGACATAGACAGGACAGAGCAGAGACAATGAGATTGGTTTGATACACACTTGCCAATAATCTTGAATTTAGGACTCCAGTCCTGCTATGGTACATCTCCAGCAATGGAAAGTGTGAGCTGATAGACAAGAATCTGCAGAATTTGGGATTTTTATATTTTTGGAATCACACAGAGAAACCAATATGTCTAATATCATACAGAATCCGCCAATTTAACAGATTTAAAAAAAATAAATAAAAAATAAATAAAAAGATCATCGTATTATGATTTTATTGTGTTGACGAAGTATATAGTTTGGATACATTATATCTTTTATGTTTCATATTAACCATGCAGCATGGCCAAAGGTATCAATAATGTCCCTCTAATCAGCGACCTTTACACATGATGCCACCATCAATGAATTTAGTTTGAAATCTCCCCAGATTGCTTTACAACAGACAGCTTACAGCTGTGTCCTCTGATCCCGCACCAGTAGATAAAAGAAAGCGTCAGCCAATTCTGTCCATATCACACCATATCTACATCATGACAGCTTTTTCCTGTCTGTACCCTGACTGTAATGTATCAATTAATAACATTCTGAAATCAAGTTGGAATTGTGCTTAGGGGCAACTCTTGGTCCCGTCTAACCATCATAACTTCAATTCTACAAGCAATGAGACCTTCCCCCACTTGTTGACATGTCAGCAAAATAGAAAGTTGCCAAAATGGGCTGAAGATCCCCAAGCAGACAGCAGCTGGATCAGGCTAGCCTGGGTGAGTACTAATGTGTCTTTCCCAATGTAGCCACTAGAGGCATCTAACACAAGATGAATCTAGCTCCACAGGAACTGTTTCCACCGTTTTGAGACTTTCCATGCTTTGATGAATATCTTAAAAAAAGAATCCAGACCCTCCAATCCAATGATTGGGGACAAGAAATACCCTTTATATTTTGCCTTACAGCAGTAAGCCAAATGAATGTACCATTAAACACACACACACATAGTCAGCCACCCTCGCGGCTGTATGCGGGCGACATAAACCAGAGCGCGGAAGGGTTTATTCATTAAACACTAAACTGTTATATATTGTAAATTGAATTGTAAAAATTAGACAAGTTTATAGGATTCTGTCAGTTATAGCCAAAGCTTGGCTATTTTAGATTGAATTTAGCAATTTTCAGTCAATGTTTAGTAACTTATTATTATTATTTTATTATTTATATAGCGCCAGCAAATTCCATAGCGCTGTACAATGGGTGGGCTAACAGACACGTAATTGTAACCAGACAAATGGACGCACAGGAACAGAGGGGTTGAGGGCCCTGCTCAGTGAGTTTACATGCTAGAGGGAGTGGGGTATAGTGACACAGTAACAGAGGGATTGACGGCCCTGCTCAATGAGCTCACATGCTAGAGGGAGTGGGGTATAGTGACACAGTAACAGAGGAATTGAGGGCCCTGCTCAGTGAGTTTACATGTTAGAGGGAGTGGGGTATAGTGACACAGTAACAGAGGGATTGAGGGCCTGCTCAGTGAGTTTACATGCTAGAGGGAGTGGGGTATAGTGACACAGTAACAGAGGGATTGAGGGCCCTGCTCAGTGAGCTTACGTGTTAGAGGGAGTGGGGTATAGTGACACAGTAACAGAGGGATTGAGGGCCCTGCTCAGTGAGATTACATGCTAGAGGGAGTGGGGTATAGTGACAGTAACAGAGGGATTGAGGGCCCTGCTCAGTGAGTTTACATGTTAGAGGGAGTGGAGTATAGTGACACAGTAACAGAGGGATTGGGGGCCCTGCTCAGTGAGTTTACATGTTAGAGGGAGTGGAGTATAGTGACACAGTAACAGAGGGATTGAGGGCCTGCTCAGTGAGTTTACATGTTAGAGGGAGTGGAGTATAGTGACACAGTAACAGAGGGATTGAGGGCCCTGCTTAGTGAGTTTACATGTTAGAGGGAGTGGGGTATAGTGACACAGTAACAGAGGGATTGAGGGCCTGCTCAATGAGCTTACATGCTAAAGGGAGTGGGGTATAGTGACACAGTAACAGAGGGATTGACGGCCCTGCTCAATGAGCTCACATGCTAGAGGGAGTGGGGTATAGTGACACAGTAACAGAGGGATTGAGGGCCCTGCTCAGTGAGATTACATGCTAGAGGGAGTGGGGTATAGTGACAGTAACAGAGGGATTGAGGGCCCTGCTCAGTGAGTTTACATGTTAGAGGGAGTGGGGTATAGTGACAGTAACAGAGGGATTGAGGGCCCTGCTCAGTGAGTTTACATGTTAGAGGGAGTGGAGTATAGTGACACAGTAACAGAGGGATTGAGGGCCCTGCTAAGTGAGTTTACATGTTAGAGGGAGTGGAGTATAGTGACACAGTAACAGAGGGATTGAGGGCCTGCTCAGTGACTTTACATGTTAGAGGGAGTGGAGTATAGTGACACAGTAACAGAGGGATTGAGGGCCCTGCTTAGTGAGTTTACATGTTAGAGGGAGTGTAGTATAGTGACACAGTAACAGAGGGATCGAGGGCCTGCTCAGTGAGTTTACATGCTAGAGGGAGTGGGGTATAGTGACACAGTAACAGAGGGGTTGAGGGCCCTGCTCAATGAGTTTACATGCTAGAGGGAGTGGGGTATAGTGACACAGTAACAGAGGGATTGAGGGCCCTGCTCAGTGAGTTTACATATTAGAGGGAGTGGGGTATAGTGACACAGTAACAGAGGGATTGAGGGCCCTGCTCAGTGAGTTTACATGCTAGAGGGAGTGGGGTATAGTGACACAGTAACAGAGGGATTGAGGGCCTGCTCAGTGAGTTTACATGCTAGAGGGAGTGGGGTATAGTGACACAGTAACAGAGGGATTGAGGGCCCTGCTCAGTGAGTTTACATGTTAGAGGGAGTGGGGTATAGTGACACAGTAACAGAGGGATTGAGGGCCCTGCTCAGTGAGTTTACATGCTAGAGGGAGTGAGGTATAGTGACACAGTAACAGAGGGATTGAGGGCCCTGCTCAGTGAGTTTACATGTTAGAGGGAGTGGGGTATAGTGACACAGTAACAGAGGGATTGAGGGCCCTGCTCAGTGAGTTTACATGTTAGAGGGAGTGGGGTATAGTGACACAGTAACAGAGGGATTGAGGGCCTGCTCAGTGAGTTTACATGCTAGAGGGAGTGGGGTATAGTGACACAGTAACAGAGGGATTGAGGGCCCTGCTCAGTGAGATTACATGCTAGAGGGAGTGGGATATAGTGACAGTAACAGAGGGATTGAGGGCCCTGCTCAGTGAGTTTACATGTTAGAGGGAGTGGAGTATAGTGACACAGTAACAGAGGGATTGGGGGCCCTGCTCAGTGAGTTTACATGTTAGAGGGAGTGGAGTATAGTGACACAGTAACAGAGGGATTGAGGGCCTGCTCAGTGAGTTTACATGTTAGAGGGAGTGGAGTATAGTGACACAGTAACAGAGGGATTGAGGGCCCTGCTTAGTGAGTTTACATGTTAGAGGGAGTGGGGTATAGTGACACAGTAACAGAGGGATTGAGGGCCTGCTCAGTGAGTTTACATGCTAGAGGGAGTGGGGTATAGTGACACAGTAACAGAGGGGTTAATGGCCCTGCTCAATGAGTTTACATGCTAGAGGGAGTGGGGTATAGTGACACAGTAACAGAGGGATTGAGGGCCCTGCTCATTGAGTTTACATGTTAGAGAGAGTGGGGTATAGTGACACAGTAACAGAGGGATTGAGGGCCTGCTCAATGAGCTTACATGCTAGAGGGAGTGGGGTATAGTGACACAGTAACAGAGGGATTGACGGCCCTGCTCAATGAGCTCACATGCTAGAGGGAGTGGGGTATAGTGACACAGTAACAGAGGGATTGAGGGCCCTGCTCAGTGAGATTACATGCTAGAGGGAGTGGGGTATAGTGACAGTAACAGAGGGATTGAGGGCCCTGCTCAGTGAGTTTACATGTTAGAGGGAGTGGGGTATAGTGACAGTAACAGAGGGATTGAGGGCCCTGCTCAGTGAGTTTACATGTTAGAGGGAGTGGGGTATAGTGACACAGTAACAGAGGGATTGAGGGCCCTGCTTAGTGAGTTTACATGTTAGAGGGAGTGGGGTATAGTGACACAGTAACAGAGGGATCGAGGGCCTGCTCAGTGAGTTTACATGCTAGAGGGAGTGGGGTATAGTGACACAGTAACAGAGGGGTTGAGGGCCCTGCTCAATGAGTTTACATGCTAGAGGGAGTGGGGTATAGTGACACAGTAACAGAGGGATTGAGGGCCCTGCTCAGTGAGTTTACATGTTAGAGGGAGTGGGGTATAGTGACACAGTAACAGAGGGATTGAGGGCCCTGCTCAGTGAGTTTACATGCTAGAGGGAGTGGGGTATAGTGACACAGTAACAGAGGGATTGAGGGCCTGCTCAGTGAGTTTACATGCTAGAGGGAGTGGGGTATAGTGACACAGTAACAGAGGGATTGAGGGCCCTGCTCAGTGAGTTTACATGTTAGAGGGAGTGGGGTATAGTGACACAGTAACAGAGGGATTGAGGGCCCTGCTCAGTGAGTTTACATGCTAGAGGGAGTGGGGTATAGTGACACAGTAACAGAGGGATTGAGGGCCCTGCTCAGTGAGTTTACATGTTAGAGGGAGTGGGGTATAGTGACACAGTAACAGAGGGATTGAGGGCCCTGCTCAGTGAGTTTACATGTTAGAGGGAGTGGGGTATAGTGACACAGTAACAGAGGGATTGAGGGCCTGCTCAGTGAGTTTACATGCTAGAGGGAGTGGGGTATAGTGACACAGTAACAGAGGGATTGAGGGCCCTGCTCAGTGAGATTACATGCTAGAGGGAGTGGGATATAGTGACAGTAACAGAGGGATTGAGGGCCCTGCTCAGTGAGTTTACATGTTAGAGGGAGTGAAGTATAGTGACACAGTAACAGAGGGATTGGGGGCCCTGCTCAGTGAGTTTACATGTTAGAGGGAGTGGAGTATAGTGACACAGTAACAGAGGGATTGAGGGCCTGCTCAGTGAGTTTACATGTTAGAGGGAGTGGAGTATAGTGACACAGTAACAGAGGGATTGAGGGCCCTGCTTAGTGAGTTTACATGTTAGAGGGAGTGGGGTATAGTGACACAGTAACAGAGGGATTGAGGGCCTGCTCAGTGAGTTTACATGCTAGAGGGAGTGGGGTATAGTGACACAGTAACAGAGGGGTTAATGGCCCTGCTCAATGAGTTTACATGCTAGAGGGAGTGGGGTATAGTGACACAGTAACAGAGGGATTGAGGGCCCTGCTCATTGAGTTTACATGTTAGAGAGAGTGGGGTATAGTGACACAGTAACAGAGGGATTGAGGGCCTGCTCAATGAGCTTACATGCTAGAGGGAGTGGGGTATAGTGACACAGTAACAGAGGGATTGACGGCCCTGCTCAATGAGCTCACATGCTAGAGGGAGTGGGGTATAGTGACACAGTAACAGAGGGATTGAGGGCCCTGCTCAGTGAGATTACATGCTAGAGGGAGTGGGGTATAGTGACAGTAACAGAGGGATTGAGGGCCCTGCTCAGTGAGTTTACATGTTAGAGGGAGTGGGGTATAGTGACACAGTAACAGAGGGATTGAGGGCCTGCTCAGTGAGTTTACATGCTAGAGGGAGTGGGGTATAGTGACACAGTAACAGAGGGGTTAATGGCCCTGCTCAATGAGTTTACATGCTAGAGGGAGTGGGGTATAGTGACACAGTAACAGAGGGATTGAGGGCCCTGCTCATTGAGTTTACATGTTAGAGAGAGTGGGGTATAGTGACACAGTAACAGAGGGATTGAGGGCCTGCTCAATGAGCTTACATGCTAGAGGGAGTGGGGTATAGTGACACAGTAACAGAGGGATTGACGGCCCTGCTCAATGAGCTCACATGCTAGAGGGAGTGGGGTATAGTGACACAGTAACAGAGGGATTGAGGGCCCTGCTCAGTGAGATTACATGCTAGAGGGAGTGGGGTATAGTGACAGTAACAGAGGGATTGAGGGCCCTGCTCAGTGAGTTTACATGTTAGAGGGAGTGAGGTATAGTGACACAGTAACAGAGGGATTGAGGGCCCTGCTTAGTGAGTTTACATGTTAGAGGGAGTGGGGTATAGTGACACAGTAACAGAGGGATCGAGGGCCTGCTCAGTGAGTTTACATGCTAGAGGGAGTGGGGTATAGTGACACAGTAACAGAGGGGTTGAGGGCCCTGCTCAATGAGTTTACATGCTAGAGGGAGTGGGGTATAGTGACACAGTAACAGAGGGATTGAGGGCCCTGCTCAGTGAGTTTACATGTTAGAGGGAGTGGGGTATAGTGACACAGTAACAGAGGGATTGAGGGCCCTGCTCAGTGAGTTTACATGTTAGAGGGAGTGGGGTATAGTGACACAGTAACAGAGGGATTGAGGGCCCTGCTCAGTGAGTTTACATGCTAGAGGGAGTAGGGTATAGTGACACAGTAACAGAGGGATTGAGGGCCTGCTCAGTGAGTTTACATGCTAGAGGGAGTGGGGTATAGTGACACAGTAACAGAGGGATTGAGGGCCCTGCTCAGTGAGTTTACATGTTAGAGGGAGTGGGGTATAGTGACACAGTAACAGATGGAATGAGGGCCCTGCTCACGGAGTTTACATGCTAGAGGGAGTGGGGTATAGTGACACAGTAACAGAGGGATTGAGGGCCCTGCTCAGTGAGTTTACATGTTAGAGGGAGTGGGGTATAGTGACACAGTAACAGAGGGATTGAGGGCCCTGCTCAGTGAGTTTACATGCTAGAGGGAGTGGGGTATAGTGACACAGTAACAGAGGGATTGAGGACCTGCTCAATGAGTTTACATGCTAGAGGGAGTGGGGTATAGTGACACAAAAGGTATAAGTAGGGGTAATAAAATAGGTAAATAAGCCCCCAGGATATGCGTTAACATTGCATCGTGTATACATCACTCACAATGAACCGAGTAGCACACAGCTCCTGCCCCTCTGAACTTCACAATAGACTGGGTTACTATACATATCTCATTTTATTCTTGTCACTACAATTTGAAATGTTGCCTTTATATTTCTATAAAAACCCATGCCGTCTCTCTGTCTGCAGTGAGGAAGGTTACGAAGCAATGAATAGTCAGTACGTATCTCTTTTCTGAGTCAGGCCATCCAGCGTCATTGTAATATCATTTAAATGACGTACCACAAATTGATCCCGAAAGCAGTGTTACCATTATGAAATTGCACACATACCGGTGGAGTCAACACACAGGCTTTCTTGTCCCAGATGATAAATCTGCAGGCTTATTAAAAAAAATAATCCTGGAAATTTGGCAGCCTGTAAGAATGTACGCGAATAACCCCAAAAGCAGATATGAGCCTTTTACAGCATAAAATGTATTAAAAATGTATTTAACTGTGAAGAGGCTTTTAGACTGTAAGAGCACGTCTACATCTACCCTGCGTTACCTAGGTAAATATTCTGTGATCTGTTATATATTATACCTCCTGTAACAAGTATGGTAAAATGTGTATATCCAAATATTTATTACAGGTGGAGGAATGGGATATCATTGGCTCTTAATAGGACACTTCTCTGCACAAGCACAAAATACTTAAAGGGATTCTATAGTACCAAGAAAACAAACTCGTTTACCAGGCACTATAGATTTCACCTCTGTCAGGGCCCCATCCCGCTGTGCTGGTAGACAGCCACTAGAGGAGGAGTTAACCCTCAGAGGTAATTATTGCAGTTTATAAAAACTGCAATAATTACCACTGCAGGGTTGAGGGTGATGGGAGTTTGTACCCAGACCACTTCAATGAGCTGAAATGGTCTGGGTGCCTACAGTGCCCCTTTAAATAATAATCTAGTAAATAGACGTCTTTGCAAAGCAGGTACTCTAGGCAATTGCGTTCTCTTGCGTTTAGATCTGAGCTAAACAAACCATGAAGTAACAGGACCGGTTGTCAGATTGACAGGCATGGGGGTGTAACAAGGTTTATTTATAAAAAAAATTAAAAAGCCAATTTCTTTTGGAAAATTAAAAAAAGACGATACACTCACACATTCAACAAGCTAAAGTGTTTTCTGTGTTTTCAGTGTTCCTTCAAAGAGTTAATATATTTATATAACCCATTACTAATAGAAGAATGTATTTAACAGCGTATTGCAACTATTTATACACACTATTAACAGACACATGCACACACCTGGACACATGCACACATATTGATACATATACACACCTTGACCCACAGATACCACACTGACACACAGATACACACGCTGACACATACACACACCTTGACACAAAGATACGCACACTGGCACATACCAACACACTCACATACACACTGACACAAAGATACACACACAGACAAACACACACACAGATACACACACACACACACACACACAATCTGACATACATTGACATATACATGTTATACATCTTATAAAATCATTTAGGGCCACCCGATGGGTATTGCTGAACAGGGGCATCACTAAACGCATTCAAATTATGTAGACCGGGTAGCGAATAATAGGGCCGAGTCTATGGATCTGTTAATGGGCTCTCTAATACATATAATAATCAGTATGTCACTGACTTCTGGGCCTCTGGGGAAAACTCTGTTCTTTTACTCAATTTTACCCAATTCCACCTACCTATAATACCCACTGTAATACCCACTGCACCCTTTTACTGTGGACTACTTTCACTTCTGCCCGTCCTTCCCTTGTAAGGCGTGAGATCTCTACTTATACAATGCTTTCTTACCTACAAGATTATTATTATTATCAGCATTTATACAACGCCAGCTTATTCCGCAGCGCTTTACAATTTTAGAAAGGGGTACATTTAACAAAAAATTACACAATTACAACTTGTTACAGGAAAATAGGTTGATGAGGACCCTGCTTGAAAGAGCTTGCAGTCGATAGGGAACTAGATTCAACGTAATTGTTTTAAACCATTTCAAAGCTTTTAACTAGATATTAACCCGCACAATGGTGTTATGCTATTGCCTTGGAAAGATGAGAGGCTGCCAAGAATAAAAAAACAGCTCTACATTTTAACATGTACAAAACTACCCAAGGTTTGATCAAATGCAGTAACTAAATGAGCTATTTACTAACCTTGACCTTATATGTTCTTTGAGACTGACTGCCTGCGATTTAAAGCAATCCTTAAAACTAAGAGACATGTTATATGTTATATGGGTCATGCTATTTAAGAAATCTCCCTCACTTGACCTTTCTGTATTCTGTGGCTTTAAATAGAGATGATGAAGGACTTTCACCAAAAGGAGAGATGAGACATTAGATAACTAGGTTTATTCACAAAAATATAGATTAACCTGCAGCAGGAAGGAAATGATAAACAACAAGAAACAAACAGCAGACAGGAAATAAAGAAAGATTCTCATCCCCCCAGTCTTTTAGCAGAGACAAAAAACAACTAATTAGTAACTTCCTGACTTTCAAACAATCAGCATTCATTAAGTTCACAGTCTGACTAATCCGATCACAGAGGTCAGACGTTTCTTGTAGTTTGCCACTAGGTTTGCACACATCTCAGAAGGGAATTTATCCCACTCCTCTTTGCTGATACTCTCCAAGTCATTAAAGGACCACTCTAGGCACCCAGACCACTTCAGCTTAATGAAGTGGTCTGGGTGCCAGGTCCTTCTAGGGTTAACCCATTTTTTCATAAACATAGCAGTTTCAGAGAAACTGCTATGTTTATGAATGGGTTAAGCCTTCCCCCTATGTCCTCTAGTGGCTGTCTCATTGACAGCCGCTAGAGGCGCTTGCGTGCTTCTCACTGTGATTTTCACAGTGAGAGCACGCAAGCGTCCATAGGAAAGCATTATGAATGCTTTCCTATGTGACCGGCTGAATGGGCGCTCAGCTCTTGCCGCGCGTGCGCATTCAGCCGACGGGGAGGAGAAGAGGAGGATCGGAGGAGGAGAGCTCTCCGCCCACCGCTGGAAAAAGGTAAGTTTTAAACACTTTCCCCTTTCCAGAGCCAGGCGGGAGGGGGTCCCTGAGGGTGGGGGCACCCTCAGGGCACTCTAGTGCCAGGAAAACGAGTATGTTTTCCTGGCACTAGAGTGGTCCTTTAAGGTTTCGAGGCTGACATTTGGCAACTCGAACCTTCAGCTCACTCCACAGATTTTCTATGGATTAAGGTCTGGAGACTGGCTAGGCCACTCCAGGACCTTAATGTGCTTCTTCTTCAGCCACTCCTTTGTTGCCTTGGCTGTGTGTTTTGGGTCATTGTCATGCAGGAATACCCATCCACGACCCATTTTCAAGGCCCTGGCTGAGAGAAAGAGGTTCTCACCCAAGATTTGACGGTACATGGCCCCGTCCATCGACCCTCTGATGCGGTGCAGTTGTCCTGTCACCTTAGCATAAAAACACATCCCAAGCATAATGTTTCCACCTCCATGTTTGATGGTGGGGATGGTGTTCTTGGGGTCATAGGCAGCACTTCTCCTCCTCCTCTAAACAAGGCGAGTGGAGTTGATGCCAAAAAGCTTGATTTTGGTCTCATCCGACCACAACACGTTCACCCAGTTCTTCTCTGAATCATTCAGATGTTCATTGGCAAACGTCAGATGGACCTGTACATGTGCTTTCTTGAGAAGGGGGACATCGCGGGCGCTGCAGGATTTTTAGTCCTTCACGGAGTAGTGTGTTACCAATTGTTTTCTTTGTGACTATGGTCCTAGCTGCTTTGAAATCATTAACAAGGTCCTCCTATGTAGTTCTGGGCTGATTTATCACTGTTCTCATGATCATTGAAACTCCACAAGGTGAGGTCTTGCATGGAGCACCAGACCGAGGGAGACTGAAGGTTATTTTGTGTTTCTTCCATTTACGTATAATCACACCAACTGTTGTCACTTTCTCATCAAGCTGCTTGGCGATGGTCTTGTAGCCCATTCCAGCCTTGTGTAAGTCTACAATCTTGTCCCTGACAACCCCTCTCTGGTCTTGGCCATGGTGGAGAGTTTGAAATCTGATTGTTGATTGATTGCTTCTGTAGACAGGTGTCTTTTATAAAGGTAACGAGCTGAGATTAGGAGCACACCCTTTAACCCCTTAAGGGCACATGACATGTGTGACATGTCATGATTCCATTTTATTCCAGAAGTTTGGTCCTTAAGGGGTTAAGAGAGTGCTCTTAATCTGAGCTCGTTACCTGTATAAAAGACACCTGGGAGCCAGAAATCTTGCTGATTGATTGGGGACCAAATACTTATTTCACTCATTGACATGCAAATCAATTTGTAACTTTTTTGAAATGTGTTTGTAACGGATCGCAATACTCCAGACTGAGTATATCCGTGAAGAAGCTCCTAAGTCCCAGCGAAGTAGTGATATGATAGTGAATATAGCTCCCAATCCCCCAAACATTAGCCAAGACTTAATGAAGGGGTAAAACAATCTGTTTATTCCAGGCGCAATGGCCTGCTTTTATACAATACAGGGACACAGAAAACACGCCCATGACACTCCCATAAACACACCCACAAAATGTCCCCAAAATGTCCCCAATGTTACCATGACTAAGCATAAAATGACAAATTATAGAAAACACACAAAATCTAATATTTCCCACCTAGGAACCCCCACAGTTTATACATCCCTGGATAACCTGGATCTGAGTGCCCAACATATCCGAAAAGCGCTCAGATCCCACGAACACAGCCGAAACGCCACCGGGGTAAATTTCTGACTGGCCGCACACATGACCCTATACCGAAAACAGTTCCATAGCGGTTGCAGTTAAGTACTGCTGGGACTATTCGTGAGTTTGGTTCATGCGAACGGCCGCAAGAGAGCCAGCTTTCGGTTCCATTGGCATGAAGGGAAAGTGCTGAACCAGGGGCACCCAGTGCAAGCTACCAATGGCGGTTGGGGAGATTTAACTCCCAAATAGAGTCTTTGTATATGGCCTATAGTCGGTGGGCACGAGGCCAGCTTCTACAAAACAATCCAACAAAATCACAATCCCCTAAGTGTAACGAGTATATACCCCTACACGCAGGATCCAGCCAAACAGAAGACAGCACAGAGGAGAGATACGTCTACCGGACCTTAGAGTGGCCGTACTCGACGTAATAGGAGAAGACAGAGTCAGGAACGATCCGAGGTCAAGGGCACAAAGAGACAGCGTAAACGAAAACTAGCCGGGGTCTGGTACACAGGAATCAGCAAGCCGGCAAACAGTACAGACAAGGATAAAGCGAAAACGAAGTCAGAATACAAAGCCAAGGTCAAATACGGAGAAACACAACTGAACACAACAAGCACTAAAGGGAACTGTAGCAGAAACCACGATAGGGCAAGGAACTAAGGGAAAAGGGTGAGTATAAGTAGCCTTCAAACTAATGTGATTGGCTCCTGTCACTTCCACACCCCCAACAGGTAAGTGTATGGGGTGATTGGCATGACAGGAGCCAATGGGAGCCTTTTTGCAATTTAGGCTCCCACTGTCTCTTTAAGAGCGCGCCCGAGACTCGCGGCGCGCTCTTAGCTGCAGGCGGGACACGTGACCGCATCTCGCGGTCACTGCCCGTCTTCCTGTTAGGAGAGTCGGATGAGCCGCGCGCGGCTCGTGCAGCCGCAGGACCGCGCGGGGCTTGAAGAGAGGACCGCGGCCGGCCCCCGGATAAGGTAAGTACCGCTACAGTACCCCCCCTGAGGACACGCCCTCTGGGCGGGCAGGACCAGGCCTGGCAGGAAAACGCGAATGGAAAGAACGTACAAGGCGGGGAGCATGAACAGCATCCGCAGAAATCCAACTGCGCTCCTCAGGCCCATAACCCTTCCAATGTACCAAGTACTGAAGCCGACCCCTAAGGAAACGAGAGTCAATAACAGCAGACACTTCGAACTCCTCATGACCCTCCACAGAGACAGGAGGGGGAGGGGGAGTATGCCGGGTATAGCGGTTGCGTACGTAAGGCTTCAACAACGAGTTGTGAAATACATTAGGTATACGCAGATTCTTAGGCAGACCCAAGGCATAAGAAACGGGATTAACCTTATGTATAATGCGATAAGGACCAATGAAGCGGGGAGCCAATTTCATAGAAGGCACCCGGAGGCGAATATTCCGTGTGGAAAGCAAAACCCTGTCCCCCACAACATAGGAAGGAGCCGCTCTGCGATGCTTGTCAGCCTGAGCCTTCTGGCGGGCAGCAGAGTCCACCAAAGAACGCTGAACCTGCTCCCAAGTATTACGCAAACCAGCCAAATGCTCATCCAGAACTGGCATGCCCTGTGAGGAGAATGCAGCCGGAAGAACCACGGGATGCTGGCCGTAGACAACGTAAAAAGGGCTTTTGCCGGAAGAATCATGAGTGGCGTTATTCCGAGCAAATTCAGCCCAAGGAAGCAGGTCAGACCAATTGTCCTGATGGTGAGACACAAAACAACGGAGGTACTGCTCCAGAGACTGGTTGGCACGTTCAGCAGCTCCATTAGACTGGGGATGGTAAGCGGAAGAAAATGAGAGAGAAATACCCATCTCCGAACAAAAGGCTTTCCAGAACCTGGAAATAAATTGGCTACCCCTATCGGATACAATAGATAAGGGAATACCATGTAATCGAAACACTTCTCTAGCGAAGATAAGAGCCAGTTCCTTGGAAGTGGGCAACTTGCGAAGAGACACAAAGTGAGCCATTTTGGAAAACCGATCTACTATCATTAGGATGACTGTGTTACCATTCGAAGGGGGTAATTCAACAATAAAATCCATTGATAGATTAGACCAAGGTCTCTCGGGAACGGGTAACGGATGCAACAGCCCACAAGGAACTCTACGAGAGGATTTCATACATGCACAAGTAGTACAAGCACTTATATAGTCAGTAACATCCTTACGTAAGGTATCCCACCAGAAATACCGAGAAACGGCTGACACCGTTTTGGAAATACCAGGATGTCCAGCAGTCTTAGTATCGTGATACAGTGACAGAATATCCCGTCTCTCGGGAACGTCAACGAACAATTTATCATTAGGCCTCTCGCTAGGTGCCATGCTTTGTTTCGCTTGTATGGCCTGCAAGAGGGACGAGGAAATAGACAATATAGTAGTTGCTATTATCCTGTCTGGGGGAATGACAGGAGTGACATCAATCTCCTGTTTGTCAATAGTCTCGAATTGTCTGGACAGAGCGTCCGCTTTAGTGTTCCGATCACCTGGCCTATAGGTGATTATATAATTAAAATGAGACAAGAACAGTGACCACCTAGCCTGCCTTGAAGACAATCTTTTAGCTTCGCTAAGGTAGGATAGGTTCTTATGATCCGTAAATATGAGGATAGGATCCTTAGTGCCCTCTAACAAATGTCTCCATTCTTTGAGTGCTAAAATGATAGCAAGGAGTTCGCGATTACCCACATCATAATTCCTTTCTGCTTTGGACATTTGTTTAGAAAAGAAGCCACAAGGATGCAATGGCTTGTCAGGAGACTCTCTTTGGGATAAGACAGCACCTACCCCTATATCGGAAGCATCAACCTCAAGTATATATGGCAATGAGGGGACAGGATGCTGTAAAATAGGTGCAGAGGCGAACGTAGTCTTAAGAAAGTCAAAAGCCTGAAGTGCCTCGGTAGACCAGGCACGTGTATTGCCATCCTTTTTAGTCATACGAGTAATAGGTGCTACGATAGACGAAAAACCTTTGATAAAACGTCTATAATAATTAGAGAAACCCAGAAAACGCTGGATGGCTTTCAGACCTTGCGGCAGAGGCCATTCTATGACCGCAGCGAGCTTCTGGGGATCCATCCGAAAACCCTTAGCGGAAATCAAATACCCTAAAAACTGGACCTCGGATTGGTCGAATAGACATTTTTCTAGTTTGCAATAAAGACCATTAGCAAGAAGGGTCTTCAGAACTGTCGTAACATGTCTGTGATGAGTGTGTAAGTCTGTAGAATATATTAAAATGTCATCCAAGTACACAATAACAAATGAGTGAATAAAGTCCCTTAAGACATCATTAATAACTTCTTGGAATACTGCTGGGGCATTGCAAAGCCCAAATGGCATGACGGTATACTCATAATGACCTGACCTAGTGTTAAAGGCTGTCTTCCATTCGTGGTCCTTTTTTATACGTATCAAATTGTATGCTCCTCTAAGATCTAATTTGGTGAATACCGTAGCATGTTTGAGCCTGTCAAATAATTCTGTTATTAATGGTATAGGGTAAGCATTTTTGATGGTGATTTTATTAAGACCTCTATAATCAATGCAAGGTCTTAAATCACCTTCTTTCTTTGATACAAAGAAGAACCCCACTCCAGCCGGAGAAGAGGATCTCCTAATAAATCCCTTGTCTAATGATTCTTTAATGTACTCCTCCATGACACGGTTTTCTTGAAACGATAGAGGGTACACCCTGCCCTTGGGAGGTATAGTGCCAGGCAACAAGTCAATAGCACAATCGTAGGGTCTGTGAGGCGGTAATTTGTCAGCCTCTCTTTTATCAAAGACAGTCTTTAAAGATAAATACTGAGAGGGTATAGCCGTAGACAAAGGAGGAATGGTAGGAACATTAATAGAATTCACAGGCGTGACTTCAATAGTACATGACTCATGGCAGGCTTCACTCCATGATTTTATCTGCCCTGTCTCCCAGTCAAAAATGGGATTGTGGGCACGTAACCATGGATACCCTAACACCAACTGTGAAGAGGGAGAGGTGATAACCTGGAACCGAATGGTTTCATAGTGTAGAACCCCTGTGTACATGTGTAGCGGTGCAGTCTCATGAGTAACAACTGGAGATATCAATGGTCTACCATCTATGGCCTCAACGGCCAAGGGTATCTCCTTCTCCCTGATGGGAATATTGTTTTTCTTTACAAAACCAGAGTCTATAAAATTCTCAGCTGCCCCAGAGTCAACCAGGGCGTATATATTTTCAACTATACAACTCTCTCCCATATGTAAAGAAACAGGGAGAAGCAGTCGGTTAGGAGGCAATGTAGGAGACTTAGAAATCACACCCAAGGCCAGTCCCCTATAAGGTCTTAGGTGCGAGAGTTTTCCGGGAGCAAAGGACACTCCTTTACCATATGGTCTCTCCTACCACAATATAGGCAGAGTCCCTCCCTTCTCCTATGTAATTTTTCATTATCAGAGAGTTTGGCAACCCCTAATTGCATGGGTTCCTCTTCAGATACTTTTACACTCTCCGGTGTATTAACTCTGGGGTGAATAGGTGTAACAAAACGTCTATTCCTGTTCTTGGTATAGAGCCTGTCACGAATCCTATTATCTATATCGATGAGGTAGTCAATAAGGTCCTCTAAGGCAACAGGAAGCTCCTTAGCTGCTACCTCATCCAATATAGAGTCTGATAAGCCTTCCATGAAGGCAGTAGTTAACCCATTGTTGGTCCAATCGACCTGTGAGGCAAGGGTACGAAACTGTATAGCGTAATCAGCCACAGACCTAGAACCCTGTTTAACCCTCATTAATGCTCTCGCGGCATTCTTAGACCTTTTCATAGTATCAAAAGTTCTGCGAAAAGCTGTAAGGAAACTGTGAAAGTCATGCACCATAGGTCCATTAGCCTCCCAAATAGGGTTTGCCCATTCAAGTGCTTTGTCGGTAAGTTGGTGCATAAAGAACCCAACTTTAGACCTCTCTGTGAGAAATGAACGTGGATACATCTCAAAATTAAACTCTATTTGGTTAATGAACCCTCTGCATGTCTTAGAATCCCCTCCATACCTAGGAGGAGGCGTTAAATGGGCCGTAGCATTAGGCACAGTCGATACTTCAGGAAGCAGGGGTGTAGGAGGGTTAGGTGCGGTTGCTGGAATGGTTCTAGCTAAGAGCGTCTGGAGAGCCTGAGCTATCTGATCCATACGGTGATCCTGCTCTACAAATCTAGCCTCATGGGACGCCATCTGTTGAGCTAAATCTGCGGGGTCCATGGCCCTATCGTAATGTAACATTAGCCTAGACTTAATGAAAGGGTAAAACAATCTGTTTATTCCAGGCTCAATGGCCTGCTTTTATACAATACAGGGACACAGAAAACACGCCCATGACACTCCCATAAACACACCCACAAAATGTCCCCAATGTTACCATGACTAAGCATAAAATGACAAATTATAGAAAACACACAAAATCTAATATTTCCCACCTAGGAACCCCCACAGTTTATACATCCCTGGATAACCTGGATCTGAGTGCCCAACATATCCGAAAAGCGCTCAGATCCCACGAACACAGCCGAAACGCCACCGGGGTAAATTTCTGACTGGCCGCACACATGACCCTATGCCGAAAACAGTTCCATAGCGGTTGCAGTTAAGTACTGCTGGGACTATTCGTGAGTTTGGTTCATGCGAACGGCCGCAAGAGAGCCAGCTTTCGGTTCCATTGGCATGAAGGGAAAGTGCTGAACCAGGGGCACCCAGGGCAAGCTACCAATGGCGGTTGGGGAGATTTAACTCCCAAATAGAGTCTTTGTATATGGCCTACAGTCGGTGGGCACAAGGCCAGCTTCTACAAAACAATCCAACAAAATCACAATCCCCTAAGTGTAACGAGTATATACCCCTACACGCAGGATCCAGCCAAACAGAAGACAGCACAGAGGAGAGATACGTCTACCGGACCTTAGAGTGGCCGGACTCTACGTAATAGGAAAAGACAGAGTCAGGAACGATCCGAGGTCAAGGGCACAAAGAGACAGCGTAAACGAAAACTAGCCGGGGTCTGGTACACAGGAATCAGCAAGCCGGCAAACAGTACAGACAAGGATAAAGCGAAAACGAAGTCAGAATACAAAGCCAAGGTCAAATACGGAGAAACACAACTGAACACAACAAGCACTAAAGGGAACTGTAGCAGAAACCACGATAGGGCAAGGAACTAAGGGAAAAGGGTGAGTATAAGTAGCCTTCAAACTAATGTGATTGGCTCCTGTCACTTCCACACCCCCAACAGGTAAGTGTATGGGGTGATTGGCATGACAGGAGCCAATGGGAGCCTTTTTGCAATTTAGGCTCCCACTGTCTCTTTAAGAGCGCGCCCGAGACTCGCGGCGCGCTCTTAGCTGCAGGCGGGACACGTGACCGCATCTCGCGGTCACTGCCCGTCTTCCTGTTAGGAGAGTCGGATGAGCCGCACGCGGCTCGTGCAGCCGCAGGACCGCGCGGGGCTTGAAGAGAGGACCGCGGCCGGCCCCCGGATAAGGTAAGTACCACTACACTAAGTTCTAGAGGTTGGCGATTTTATTTCGGAAGATGATCATGGCACGAATGCTTGTCCAGTTCCTGCCAATCATGTACTAAGTGCTATAATACTCATAACATCCTTAACCACCCCAAAAATATACTCACATGTTATTTTACAATGATGGGGATAAAATGGATTATTTTAATTGTTGTGTGGAATAATTGGGTTTAGTTTCTTGACACCTCCACTTCCAGGGAAAAAGCAATAATATTACTCTCCATTCTGTTTCACAACCCCCACTATTTTGTGTATGAAGTAGTAAGAAAGGGATGCAATTATTGGTTTATTGGGAATCCTAGGACCCCATTATTACAAAATGTGATGCTCACTGATCCAAAATATTTCAAAGAACAAGCTGTATAATATTAAAAAAAAGTGCCTTCATACCTTTTTTAATTAAGACCATCATTAATCTGCATTAAAAAATGAGTTCATTTTAATCGGATTAAAATAAATATTGGATTAACATGAAATAAAGGCTGAATTTATTTGACAAAGTATTGTGGTCATCACAGTCCCACTGAGACTTCTACGATAGTTGCGTCAGAACTAATCCTTAGTGTATTATACGTGCAACGAAAGCTTCTTATGGAAAATTAATTAAGAGGGAACACAGTGCTTTATTTTGAATATGGCCTATTGTATTGGGTGAAAGGACTTCTCTTTCAAGTTTTCACAGCATTATTTTATATTTGAGTTTGAAGGTTACACGTTTGGGTAATTTTCCATTCTAGTACTATTTCATGCACATCTAGCCCCAACCAACACTTGACTTCTATCTTTTACGTCCCGTTGCTACAGCCAGTTATCTTTGAAATTAACTGGTTATATAACCAGATTCATCGCGCACCCAAGACATATTGAGACATATCCCCTGTATTTACCTTCCCTACAGCTTGCCCATTTACCAGGAAACAAGCAACGTTCTATTAGAACAGTGATTTGTAACTTTTTGACAACAACCCAAATGACACACATGGCATTAGCGTGGGGCCCCATTTTATTTTAAAATGGCCTTCAGTTTGTATGTAATGTAGAAATTAATTCTGCAAATCCCCTTCATTAATCTCTTTCCAGTATCAGCTGGGTCTCTCTTCACTGCCCTGGGGACACGACTGCTCTACAATCAAATTTATTGTGCTCAGTAACCTAGAAATTGAAGAATACTATAAGTCTGTCCCAACCAATTCCAAACAATCGTCAAGAAACACGTAATGCAGTGTTATGGCAACTTTTTATTAAATTTAAAAAAACTATTAACAATTTATTGGAAAGTAGAGGGAGCATATCGTGTGTTTGATGATTCATCGACATTAGGCCCAGAGTCTCGCTAGCAGTGTTTGTGATGAATGACTCCTTTATGTATTCGAAACCACGGCACAAAGCGTCCAAAACAGAATATAAACCATTCCTTATACCATACTTGGTAATAATCGTCATAACTAGGAGTAGAGTAGTGATTCATAACTGCAGTTCATTCTCTAACCAGTGAAATGCGTTGCATAAAAAACTAAATTAAACATAAAATTTAAAGGTGCTTTCTGGGTCAGTGCTGCACGGTGTATAGCACTGGCATTCAACATCTCAACACTCTGCATGGAGATGCTGAACGCTCCTCATAGAGATACATTGATTCAATGCATCTGTATGAGGAGATACGGATTGGCGCAGCATGGCTTTTTGCTGTGCACGCACAATAGCCTTCAATGCTTTCCTGTAGGAAAGCATTGGATGGGCTGAGATAGTCCAATTTAATGATCTCAGCCACAAAGGGGCTGAAAAAAAGTTGAGTAAAAACACTTTTTCAAAGTAAAGAGAGGGGAGCTGGGTACCTAAACTGTTATTTTACCACTGTAGTGTCAGGAATACATGTTTGTGTTCTGGACCCAATAGTGTTCCTTTAAGAAAATATACAAATATTCAACAGTATCCAAATCTGGGCTGGGGACTCCTTCTATACAAAGCTCAGATTTCATTACTACACAGAGGGTCTCCAAATTTAGATTTGATTCTAAATGGAAAGGACGTCTGGGAAGCCTTGGACAGTGTAACATTATAAAAAAAATTCCCTTCCAGTACATACAAGGCTATTTTACTACACAAGAGGACAGTCACTCGGGCCCCCGAGCATTGAGACCCTCCTGGTATAAATAGGCAGAAGAGGAATTTGCTTGCCATTCGGGACGTGTTAGTTTCTATTTACATGTTCCCTTTTCCTTTAAATGTTCGACAGAAAGACTTGCTGACTGAGCAAACACACGTGTGTTCTTTATGTCTTGCTTTCATTTGCTGTGGTGCTGCAATTACAATACTGATATAGCTGGGGGGAGAAACATCTTCACAAATATCAAAACAAATGTATCAATTTGTGAAAACTCTAATTACATTCAGAACAGCAGTACTCTAAGCCACCAAAAGGAGGTGATCAAGGACATACATACTTCTAAAATAAATATATAGGCATTTTCTCAACATGACATTTGTGGAACAGTAGGTACCTTGCAATTTGGATGAAAAGGTCACATTTCTGATTGTGATTATATAAAACAATAAATACAAGAATAAGTTCTACATAACAGCATGCTCTTTTTATTATGTACGCTATACCTACATTGATAGACCAGTTGTCTGTGGACAAAATTATATTAGAAGTGGCTTTACCACTCAAGCATCTTCATACCTAGATTTATAATCACAATTAGCACAGTTCTGCCATATTGATATCGGTGTCACAGCAGGCAAATATGGTGATGTAAAATGGTACTCTGCCCTAGATTGGTCAGTGGCAAACGCAATTCCATCCAAGCTTCTGCACAAGCTCTGTCACATCCTGCTCACACTACACAACATCCTGCAGTGTTTTAGGACACAAATTATACTTTCCCAATGTCTCTAACATAGATCCTGCTCTCAAAATGCTCTAAAACAAACTTTTGAGATTTTGAGAAACTTTTATATTTTGCTAACTCTAGTGCCTCGACTCTTACGGTTGTCAAATCATGGCATGGCCTTACCTTTTCTTGACCTTGCAAAGAATTTGATGCCACCGGGTGAGGTAGATGGGTTGGAACTGCTTGATGAAGAATCTTTGGAAGAGGACCTAAAGATGCCACTGAAACTCATCCGACGAGGAGAGCGAGGAGGCGACTCTTGATATGGGAACGGAAACAAAGTTTTTGGTGATCCAGGGCTGTATTTTGATTTCACTGGGGCTGATAGAGGACTAGATGGTCTATTTTGAAGACCTCTTGAGAAGAAGCTTTTTGAAGGACTGCCAGTGCCACTGGACTCCTCTGACTGTAACAATACAAATCACGTGTAGAATACATTTTAGGAAACTGAAAATACATCTTTGGATCTGTTTCTATCCTAAATTATTTGAAAACGCGATATGCTTCACAAACCCCAAACTGTCACTAATTTATAAAACCATGAAATATACATATATAGATCTAATTGACCTTTTTTTCCATACCTGGCGACATTGATGGGTTAGTGGCCCAGACATCTGTCCCATACTCTTCTATGTTGTTAGGAAGCTGCCAGTCTTGGCCCTGAAAGTGGTCGGGGCCAGGCCTGTATGAGCCTTTGGGAAGATGTAAATTGAGTCCTGCGAATGGATGAAAGCCATCTCACAAAAAAGTTTGGGGTGTCTACTCCCACCACGTATTGTCCCTGGCTCACCATTTTCATTCTTCCCCTCAGAATTACCCTGTTCCCCTACATTTCTAGTGTCATGGTTACCTGAAAAATTCCTCAACATGAAAGTTCCAAAATAAAGCATTTTGGCATTGCCGCAGATTTCAATTACTTAGACTTCATGCAACACATTCGGAAACTTTTAAAGTGTAGATTTTCCTACTGCATAATCTAAGACCCCAAAACGCCAACTTTATTTTATTGTTTGTGTAGGATAATTCATTATTCCATACTTTTACTTTTTTTTTTTTCACCACTTTTTAGAAAAGAACATTTTGATAAATGTAACCCTTCATGTCTTTCCCAGTCATCACCCTATGCCTCAAATCCGTTATTTTATTCTACAGCAACAACAGCACCCATTGATTGACGCATTGCCCAAATTTTAAACTGTCCTCGCTCCCTTTTGCAAGTACTGACACACACATCTATATTCTAATTTACTTAACAAAGCTTGTTTCTCTACCTGCTAGTAATAGGCTCTAAATATCTTCTGATCAATTTACTCATTCAATGTTCATGAGATTTTCAGGGACCAAATTCACCTTTGCTTCCTTACATCTCAACCTCAGGTACCTTTTTCAGATATTAAAATCACTGGTCATGTCTCGCTAAAGTGTTACATAAAGCAGGAACACGATGTGGAGTCTTTGTCCATTTTTAAATCACATTAAAAGGCTCCCTGGAGGCGGTCTATATAAAGAATTCTGTAAATTTGTTATGCCCTCTTTGTTGGGATCAAGATCTGCCTCTTAAATACAGCAGGTGTTGTATGACTTTGTCCTTTGCATTAAGGAAGAGGAGGGTAGGAGACTGTAGGGAGGAAGGTTCCAATGAATCGTCCAAGGTACAATTTATGGTTAAAACTAGAATGAAAGAAGATCCCCTTGTTTTTTGAAAGGTTTTGAGGAGTCTAGTGAATTACAGTATTAATGGCAGGGATACCGGCCCAGCAACACAAAACAAACCTAGTTTTGGAGTATTGTTTGTAGTGTATACATGAGATGTATTTTGTTTCCTCCCTGAGGTTGTGTATATAGAAGTGAGCCCACGGGGCTATTCACTGAAGTTGTCAGCATCGGGAATTCCACGTTTTAGGCCAAATAGTAGAACTGGAACAAACAAAAACTTGCCTCTGTATACAGCTTGGTTATGGTGGCCTCAAATCAGAACTTTTCTGGTCACTTTTCGAAATTTCCCAGATTAGTGAATAAAACGATGGGTTCACTTTTATATAAACAACCATAAAAATTTGAGGTGATTTGCTAATAACAATTTATACTAAACTAAAATGTAATTTAGAAGAACAATGTATCTTATTTACAGTGAATTCAAAACACATGTATTGCAGTTTAAAGACACATTACTGGGAGTATTATAGCTGTGGAGCTCTGTTATACACTCAGACACATTACTGGGAGTATTATTGCTGTGGAGCTCTGTTATACACTCAGACACATTACTGGGCGTATTATTGCTGTGGGGCTCTGTTATACACTCAGACACATTACTGGGAGTATTATAGCTGTGGAGCTCTGTTATACACTCAGACACATTACTGGGAGTATTATTGATGTGGAGCTCTGTTATACACTCAGACACATTACTGGGAGTATTATAGCTGTGGAGCTCTGTTATACACTCAGACACATTACTGGGAGTATTATTGCTGTGGAGCTCTGTTATACACTCAGACACATTACTGGGAGTATTATTGCTGTGGAGCTCTGTTATACACTCAGACACATTACTGGGAGTATTATTGCTGTGGGGCTCTGTTATACACTCAGACACATTACTGGGAGTATTATTGATGTGGAGCTCTGTTATACACTCAGACACATTACTGGGAGTATTATAGCTGTGGAGCTCTGTTATACACTCAGACACATTACTGGGAGTATTATTGCTGTGGAGCTCTGTTATACACTCAGACACATTACTGGGAGTATTATTGCTGTGGAGCTCTGTTATACACTCAGACACATTACTGGGCGTATTATTGCTGTGGGGCTCTGTTATACACTCAGACACATTACTGGGAGTATTATTGCTGTGGGGCTCTGTTATACACTCAGACACATTACTGGGAGTATTATTGCTGTGGAGCTCTGTTATACACTCAGACACATTACTGGGCGTATTATTGCTGTGGGGCTCTGTTATACACTCAGACACATTACTGGGAGTATTATAGCTGTGGAGCTCTGTTATACACTCAGACACATTACTGGGAGTATTATTGCCGTGGAGCTCTGTTATATACTCACACACATTACTGGGAGTATTATTGCTGTGGAGCTCTGTTATACACTCAGACACATTACTGGGCGTATTATTGCTGTGGGGCTCTGTTATACACTCAGACACATTACTGGGAGTATTATAGCTGTGGAGCTCTGTTATACACTCAGACACATTACTGGGAGTATTATTGATGTGGAGCTCTGTTATACACTCAGACACATTACTGGGAGTATTATAGCTGTGGAGCTCTGTTATACACTCAGACACATTACTGGGAGTATTATTGCTGTGGAGCTCTGTTATACACTCAGACACATTACTGGGAGTATTATTGCTGTGGAGCTCTGTTATACACTCAGACACATTACTGGGAGTATTATAGCTGTGGAGCTCTGTTATACACTCAGACACATTACTGGGAGTATTATTGCTGTGGAGCTCTGTTATACACTCAGACACATTACTGGGAGTATTATAGCTGTGGAGCTCTGTTATACACTCAGACACATTACTGGGAGTATTATTGCTGTGGAGCTCTGTTATACACTCAGACACATTACTGGGAGTATTATTGCTGTGGAGCTCTGTTATACACAGTCACATTACTGGGAGTATTATTGCTGTGGAGCTCTGTTATACAGTCAGACACATTACTGGGAGTATTATTGCTGTGGAGTTCTGTTATACACTCAGACACATTACTGGGAGTATTATTGCTGTGGAGCTCTGTTATACACTCAGACACATTACTGGGAGTATTATAGCTGTGGGGCTCTGTTATACATTCAGACAAATTACTGGGAGTATTATTGCTGTGGAGCTCTGTTATACACTCAGACACATTACTGGGAGTATTAATACGGCAAAGCTCTGTTATACACTCAGACACATTACTGGGAGTATTATTGCTGTGGAGCTCTGTTATACACTCAGACACATTACTGGGAGTATTATAGCTGTGGAGCTCTGTTATACACTCAGACACATTACTGGGAGTATTATTGCTGTGGAGCTCTGTTATACACTCAGACACATTACTGGGAGTATTATTGCTGTGGAGCTCTGTTATACACTCAGACACATTACTGGGAGTATTATAGCTGTGGAGCTCTGTTATACACTCAGACACATTACTGGGAGTATTATTGCTGTGGAGCTCTGTTATACACTCAGACACATTACTGGGAGTATTATTACTGTGGAGCTCTGTTATACACTCAGACACATTACTGGGAGTATTATTGCTGTGGAGCTCTGTTATACACTCAGACACATTACTGGGAGTATTATTACTGTGGAGCTCTGTTATACACTCAGACACATTACTGGGAGTATTATTGCTGTGGAGCTCTGTTATACAATCAGACACATTACTGGGAGTATTATTGCTGTGGAGCTCTGTTATACACTCAGACACATTACTGGGAGTATTATTGCTGCGGAGCTCTGTTATACACTCAGACACAGCAACAATATGGAGCTCCTAGAACATAGGGACATTCAGATAGAAAAGGGATAGAGGGATTAGGGCCCAAAATAGGGACTGTCCTTCCTAATTCAGGACACATGGGAGTTATGCAGTAAAAACCAATACATTCTGGGAAGTTCCAGGGCACTTTACCGGCCTCTACAGAGGTACTTTAGCCCGAGCGACCACAAGCATAATTAAATCCCTTGGGTAATTTACATGAAAAAAATGTCCTGCACTCTATATTAAATTTATAATTAATGTAAATAAGGATTGGGTTGCATTCACTTGTTTTCATCTAACATGGTACCCCAAAACAAGTTTAATTATAGTTTAACTTTAAGTGTTTTAGAGGGCGTACCACAGACTCTCTAACCAGCTATTTTTATTATTAAATGACCCTCAACATGGTAATGCCAAACTCATTCAGAAAAAAAAGGTTTTTTTTTGTTGTGTAAATAGTTTTATTATAATCATCCACAACAAGGAAATGCTAATTGAACTTCAAAATGTGCCCGGCACCCCCCAGTTACCGCCATTTTGCTCAAGTAGTTAATTTACAGTTATGGTAAAAGACTAATCCTTGCGACACCGCGTCAGACTGGGCCCGCACTCTTACGCCATTTAACTTATATTTTCCAAACCATCTAATGTAGTCTAAATTTCACAACTCGCTATTTTTGTTCTCATTGTTTAGTTAACAAACCTAAAGTCTTGGGGATGCTTAAATATTTAAATGGAAATTCATATTTCTCGTGAATAAACAGCTGATACATAACATGACGCACATATTAGAAAATACAACACACCTTTCGATGGACATTTTTGTCTGCACTGTCCAGGTCTCCATCTAGAAATGGCATAGCAAAAGAGCTGAGATCCTATAAAACAAAATAGCAACATAATATAAGCTGATGTTTGGGTTATGTCAGGATACAGATCTGAGATTTGGCAATCATTCTCATTGACCTGCGGCAGTTATCAGACTTTAAAACTGACTTATCACCTAAAATTTTCCTTCTCTAAAGCAGCTGGAAACTATGCAAACAGATAAACAATACTGTAACCAAGCTACAGTAGGTTCATTAAAGGGACATTCTGGTCACCATAACCACTTCATCGGGATGAAGTTGTTATAGTACCCAGAGTGGCCTTTTAATAATTAACACTTGAAGATCCGGTAGTATTTCTGTTTAAAGTTAGTTTTCTGGAAATCTCATCAAAATGGTTCACTTAGGTGAGAATTCAGTGTGAATTCAAAGTGAATTTAAAATTTAAAGAGATACTATAGGCATTAAAACAACTTTAGCTTAATTAAGCAGTTTTAGTGTATAGATCAAGCTCCTGCACTCTCACTGCTCAATTCTCTGCCATTTAGGAGTTAAATCACTTTTGTTTCTGTTTATGGAAACCTAGCCACACAGCCTGCGTGAAAAAAATGATTTCATTTTCAATCAGATGTTAGCTTGCTTTAGAAGATTTTATTTTCTACACTGTAAATTTAACTTTTATCACATACAGGAGGCTCCTGCAAGGTCTAGCAAACTGTTAACATTGCAGTATATAAGAAATTCTAAATTAAACATAACTTGCAATAAAGGAAGGATAAACGTTAGATGACTCTTTACAGGAAGTGTTTAGGAAGGCTGTGTAGGTCACATGCAGGGAGGTGTGACTACGGCTGCATAAACAAAGTGATTTAATTCCTAAATGGAAGAGAATTGAGCAGTGAGACTGCAGGGGCATGTTCTATACACCAAAACTGCTTCATTAAGCTAAAGTTGTTTTGGTTACTATAGCATCCCTTTAAGGCCAAAATAGCCTGGAAAGATTGCTATCAGTTCAGATACTCTGGCCTTAACTTTGAAATTCACTTTGAATTAAACCGATGGCTTTGTATTTTCCTGTGTTAACTATAGTCAGTTGGCCCCTCCTGGAGTACGAGGACACTCCCTGGTGGTTCTCCAGTTAGCAGTTTTCTGATAGACATTTATTATAGGAGATGGTTCCTGATACTTTTCCTTTTCTTTTACCGCTTTTTGTGTACTTTTTCTTTTTTTCCTGTATATTTGGTTTTGACGCACAGCCAGGTCTTTTTTTTTATTAGACAAACAGGACTGAGCTTGTATTAATGTATTACTTGGGATTTATCTAAATCTTAAATCTTTTTTTATATAAATTATAGAAATTACCAACACAAGTTACATTTTATTCTCTGCTACCCACTTGCTCTTTTGTTTTAACTTCTTGCTTTAGTAACTAACCCTGTAGGTCATAACGTGCTATGAAATCTGCTCTGCCATCGATTACCCCCAGTGAAAGACTTTGAAATACAGACCAAAACGCCTTAAATGAAGTAAGTTTAAAAACACCCTTCATATTTTGTAATAATATATCTACATATTGTAAATTCATACATCGTGCAGACCTCAAGTCATCAGCCTTGGAAAATATTATTCTTGTGTCATTAAACATTACAAGTGATGGACCATTTATGTATAGAGTAAACATATTTTGATGTAAACACACAGAGGCAATGTGTACACAACTCTTATCAAACATCATTCATTCATAACAAGATTTCCCTAATTAAATTTCAATCTGAACATAATCAATTCTGGCGTGTAGTTTAAAGATCATGGTGTATCAGTATCTAGGCTGGGTACCCCATCGACACAGGAATTTATTACAAATGGCTATTTTTTCAGGAAATTTGAATAAATAAAAAAGTTAAGCAGAAGCTTGAATGCTGTTCATCTGAACATTAGTCATCTCTCATGTGGCATTCTACAATACGGGTGGGAGGCGGGGGAGATGTAACAAAACAGATATATGCTACAAAGCAGATCTCAATTTTCCACAATATTTGTAAAGGTTTTTTTTGGGGGTTGGACCCTTCCCATCAGATCTAACCCTCATCACTCTCCTAGCCATGCAATAAATACTATCTTCTAAAGCCAAAACATTATTTTAGTGATCTGGACTCTGGGAGTTCATCTAAGAATATCATACCTGTTGAAAAGTAGGAGAAGATGTTAACAGTATAGAGATTATTACAGCATCTGCCTTATTTCAGCTTGAATCACATGTATGGGGAGCAGACTTTCACGTTTTGTTATGATAAGATGTGTACTTTGTAAATTTCAGCTTAATTTGTCAGCGGTTAGACCTTCAATTAGAGCTACAGTTTTGAGAGTTTATAGAGCAGGGGTCAGCAACCTATGGCATATGTCCCACACAAGGCACTCAAGATGTCTTTGCATGGCACTCAAGACTGCCAATGCCAAACGGGCTCCGGCCTATCAGGAGTATTAGTGGTGATATTTGCTAGTGCAAACCAAGCGGTGATTTCAGGTGGTGATGGACAATCCTCAACTTAGGCATTGCAGCACTTAGAGGAAGTGATCTCAGATCACTTCCTCCCAGAATCTGTAAACAGGAATCCTCACTGAAGTAGAGCAGCCCAAAGCATCTATCATGACTCATGCCCTTTACCTGTTCCTGGCCAGCCCTGTTCCCTCTGGACCGCAGGGAAGCAACTCACACGTAATGTATTATTGAGTCAAAATGAGTATCGAGTGTCTTCAACTGAGATCGTGTCAAAACAAATTATTATTATTACAAGATCACATTCTCTTACTTCTACCCAGAAGTAATATTAGATGAGACCAAGCTGCGACCTTTGCTCATTTTATAATTTTTCGATCTTGGTGTACTGGCTGATGCGCCCCAAATGCAACCGTGATACTACATTGGCGCAAAGGATTCAGGCCTTTATTAACCCATAGGAACCCCAGACACGTGGTTTCCTGGCCCTTAAATGCATTACTTTGTTCCTGTGTGCATTTCGTACCAGACCTTTACTTGTTCCTCACCATGATTTTGCCTTGTCCCTTGTATTGTGTTTGTTCATGGGTACCAGACCTGGCCTGATTTGATACTGACTCTGTCCCTGATTCCAGTATTTCAGTGTACCTGTCCTTGGCTAAGTCTCTGGCTTGGTATTTCCCTTATACTTTGTTCCATAAGTTTAGTATTTCTATATCAGTTTACCTTGTTTCTTTTTTGGTTGGAAGATATTGTTAATATAGGTGTGATACTTCAATATTCATATTTTATACATATGTGTGGTACACTGATGGGCTCCAACTTTGCACCCACATATGCCAACATAATAATGTCTACATTAGAGTAAACAATAATTTATTAACATCCAGAATATGTTACAGTGATTTAATCTGATTGATGATATGTTGGTGATATCAGGTGTTATGATGGAGGAGCTAAATCTATTTTTTGTAGAATTATAAGAATCCAAATATTAAATTCACTATGACAGTGAGAGTATATAGTATTGTTTTTGGACTATGAGTTAGTACAAGTTAAGGATGCCTGTAACTAATTATTACATTTGGAAAGTCCTGGAGTCATGTAAGTGAAATAGCAAGAAATATGCTTCTGTTATCAATGCATGGGGAATACATATAAGATAAGCAGCTATATGACTGGTAGTTCAACTTTTGACATTTCTAAATTAAAATGTCAATGCTGATGTTGACGACTCAAAAATGTAAAGAAAGCGTTGTTAAACATATCTCGATTATACGAATGGCTAAAGTAGATTTACCAGTGCCGAAACTATTTTTAGAAGCAAGAAACAGCATTGCTCAACTACAAATAAAACTAATAGCAGAGGTAAATAAACTGAAAAGAGGGAAAGATTTTGAAAAAAATCTAACGCAAAGAGAGTTCTTTTGGCTACACAAATTATATTCTATGTATCCAAAAAACATGAATAAAAAAATACGTTCAAGTGATTTTTTATAATTGTATCCTCTTCTTTTCTTCATTATTTTTTATTTGTTGCTATTTTTTTTCCACACAAAACCTGCCTTTACAAAAATAATGAAATCAAGTAAAATTGAAATATGTCTAGGATGATTGATAGATTTTGATATTTTAATATCATTTGTCTCTACCTGTAAGAAGCAGAAATTATAATAAATTTCAACCTCTATGAAGATGAATAGGTATTTAATGAGAAAAATAAGACATTAATAATAAGACGCATATAATAATAAAAACAGAAATATATTCAATATAATCAAATATTTAATTATTACACTTTTCAGATATTTATTCCCTCTTAAATTCCAGTAGGAGCATGGCGTCATATATTTTGTGTATACAATGTGTCTGTGGTACAGACTTTGACAAAAATGACTGGAAGACTATGCATGTTCTTATTTCTTATTATGTGGGATTGGACGTTGGCATCTGTAGCATGAGGAACCAAGATTGCCACTCTACATACATTGTTAACCTTGATTAAGCACTGACACTGTAACAGAATCATTTAAAAATATCCCCAGCATTCAGGATGCAGGATCCTCAGGGGCGTGTCCACAGGTTGGGATGCATCAGCCTGACACCTATGAGCAACTGATTGACCCCCAGTTATAAAGTGAGCACTGCACTGATTAATCCCACTCAACGCAGTTTCTCTGTTTAGTGAACAACATCAAAAGGTTACAATAAATACAAACTCAGCTGAAAGCTATTGTTTTAAGAAGATTTAAAACAGTTGATAAAAGCCTATATTATGTTTAAGCCCTAAGTACCATTTGACAATCTGTAGAATATCTTTAACCCTATGCCTACCCAAGAACTGGGGGGGCCTGGCTTTACCAGATATCCGCAAATACTTCCATGCCACGGTACTGCAGCGGATCAGGGACTGGCATGTGGCATCTGATAACAAACTGTGGGTAGCATTGAATAGAGAAGGCATGAACAAAGCCCTCCACAGACTCACATGGCATAACTCGGCGGACGTAACATCCAAGCTGGGCGCTGAATCACCCGTCACTCAAACGTTAAAGACATGGTCTCACCTGAGACGAAACCAACATATCTCCCCACAGCCGAGCCCCCTGATACCGATAACCCATAATTCGGAGATAGGCGGAGGACTACATCGTTCTTCCTGGCCAATAGAGGGAAATAGAGACTTTGTCCCGATATTCAAGGTCCTAAGTAACGCGGGACTACGGAACCTTCGGGAATGGAGTGGAATACCACAACCGACACTAATGCACAGATTTCATTACGCACAACTACGACATTTTTATTACAACCTCCCTAACAGGGTAGCGTTACATAGAGAACAGACGTGGTTTGAACGCTCCTGCATTACCGGCTCCGCTGCCGATGGCAGAGTCTCAGTCATCTACCAACAGCTAATAACGGGAGACCGCACACGGAACACGGCGTTCAAGAGAAGATGGGAAGAGCTGACGGATAGGACGTTCACTGACACACAATGGGAACAGATATTGATTTTGCAACACAAGAGCTCCATTAGTACCAACTACCAGGAGGTCAACTTCAAGCTACTCTCCCACTGGTACAGGACTCCATCCCTACTACATAGAATATTCCCGGGATCTACAGACACTTGTTGGAGATGTGAAACCCACACAGGCACAATAAGACACATCTGGTGGGATTGCGCAAAGATTAAGCCGTTTTGGGAGGACATACAACGGGAAATGACAGTCATACTGGGAGACCTACCTGACTTCAACATAGAAATGGCCCTACTCCATCACACGGAAGGCTCAATAGCCCAATACAAGAGATCGATAATCCGACACCTACTTAATGCGGCCAAAGCATCCATACCTGCTAAATGGAAACAAACTCAACCACCGACTGTGACAGACTGGCTTCAGAGGGTAGAGGACATACACACGGCTGAGGCGCGATATGCGGAACTGCTCGGAAGGAGCAACAAACATGTCGAAGCCTGGACCCCGTGGTATGTATACCTCTCACGACCGGGAGCAGGAAGACCATAAAGCACACTATTTTATACGGTCCAGGGATGCCCGGGCGCGCGCTGACGTATGGTGCCTCCTATAAACCCAACCCTCCTTCCCCCCCCCCCTCACATCTGTCCCCCCCACTCCCCCTCTCTTTCTCTTTTTCGCAACGTACAAGGTTTCTACCCAGAAACACGCGACCAATTTCTGGGACACAGTGGCGGCGGCTCGGACTGGGCCCAAGGAGGTCGGATCGGGGGCAGGGCCGGCCTTAGGGGTGTGCAAGCTGTGGGCGCCATGGTGCAGGGGGCGCCCTGCGGCCGCATAGCTCACACGGCATGTCTGTTAGCCGCAATGCTAACAAGGCATTTGCCTTGGGTGGCATTTTCCAGGGGGCGGCAAAAAAAGCCGCCCCCAAATGCCCAAGGCAAATGTCTTGTTAGCCTTGCGGCTAACAGACATGCCGGGCTGCTGGGCGGTCGGGCGGCGCTGGCGGGCGGCTGGCGAGGGAGCACTTCCTCTGAGCTGTATGCTCAGCTCCCTCGCGCGCCGCAGAGTGAGGCTGGGAGCCGGAATATGACGGCATATTCCGGCTCCCATCCTCACTCTGCGGCGCGCGAGGGAGCTGAGCAAACAGCTCAGAGGAAGTGCTCCCTCGCCAACCGCCCGCCCGCCCAGCCCAGCAGCCACTGGACCACCAGGGAGGAAGAGACCCCCCCAACCCCCAGCATCCCCAAAGGTAAGGAGGCTGGGGGGGTGTCTAAATAAATTTAAAAAAATGTGTTAATGTGGGTGAGTGTGTGTGTCTGTTAGTGTGTGTGTGTGTGTGTGTATGTTAGTGTGTGTCTGTGTCTGTTAGTGTGTGTGTGTGTATGTTAGTGTGTGTCTGTGTATGTTAGTGTGTGTCTGTGTCTGTTAGTGTGTGTGTGTATGTTAGTGTGTGTCTGTGTATGTTAGTGTGTGTCTGTGTATGTTAGTGTGTGTCTGTTAGTGTGTGTGTGTCTGTTAGTGTGTGTCTGTGAGTGTGTTTGTCTGTTAGTGAGTGTGTGTGTCTGACTGTGTGTGTGTGGCTGTCTGCCTGTGTGTGTGTGACTGTTTGCCTATGTTTGTGTGTGTGTGTGAGACTGTCTGCGCGTGTGTGTGTGAGACTGTCTGCGCGTGTGTGTGTGTGTGTGACTGTCTGCGCGTGTGTGTGACTGTCTGCGCGTGTGTGTGTGTGTGTGACTGTCTGCGCGTGTGTGTGTGTGTCACTGTCTGCGCGTGTGTGTGTGTGACTGTCTACGCGTGTGTGTGTGACTGTCTGCGTGTGTGTGTGTCTGTCTGTGTGTGACTGTGTGTGTGTGGCTGTCTGACAGTGTGTGTTTGACTGTTTGTCTGTGTGTGTTTGACTGTTTGTCTGTGTGTGTGTGTGGCTGTTTGCCTCTGTGTGTTTGGCTGTCTGCCTGTGTGTTTGTGTGTGGCTGTGTGTGTGGCTGTCTGCCTGTGTGTGTGTGTGGCTGTCTGCCTGTGTGTGTGTGTGCGTGTGACAGGGTGTGTGGGAAGGGGTAAGGAGTGGGGGAGGGGGGAGGGGGGGGCGCTGTGAAGATTTTTTGCACAGGGCGCCCAAATGCCTAAGGCCGGCCCTGATCGGGGGTACCCGACTGTGAGGATGCGCGAGCTATAGGCGACATATGCAGTAGATCCCAGGGAGGCGTACCAGTGCCATCACCAAATGCTGACTAAAGAGACAACTAGGGAACTGACCGTACTGAGCAGTGACCCCAAAGTATGACATACTAGACCGACAAGAGGATAGGAACATAACATACGCCCTACGACACTCCAAGGCACCTCATCAGACGTCTGACTGACGGACTACCGAAGTAGACAGACACACCCAAACCACTTCTGTAGTACGGGTGACTACTAGAATTTCCATCTTCAGGAGATCCCAGATTAAGGTGCGGATTTGGGGGTGGCGCCCTTAGTGGTGCATTGTATGTGCTTGGAACTCACAATTTCGCCTGCAACACAACACACTTAGCTCAACAACAAATACCTACATATCTTTGAAGCTACACTCAACTGGGGATGCGCAGGTTCTCTCAGCCATATATGTCACATCTAACCATGTTTGAGACTGAAGCTATTACCTACTCCCTTGGCTATTAGGTCTATATGCCAGATCACTTGGAAGGATTGCGGAATGGGGGCTCCGAGATATCCCCTTGTTTAAACTTGCTTGATTGGTTATTGATGTTACTGGAACTGTTTTAGCTCTTAACGATGCATCTATCTATAGTCGTTAAATTGTTTAACTTGCTCAAATTGCCTACGCTTTACTGATTGATTAACAGCCATATGACGCTTGCTGTATGTTGGATGATCAGAAGACACCAATGCTTATTTTCAATGTAATTCTACGAACAGACCAATCGCATGTACACTGTTGTGGTGTATGAATATTTGTGATTCTGTACTCACCTGATCGTCATAATAAAGAATTTACAAAAAAAAAAAAAGAATATCTTTAACCGGCAAGCTATGCTGACTACTTCCTGTTTACAGACACAAGAATTCTCGTAAATAGACAGTTGGATCAGGTTCTGTCATTATACCGATATTTAAACTCCGTCTTCCTCCGGCGTGCTGACTGATCTGTAACTGCTTTCATGTCCATCCTTTTATGTTTGCTTGTCTTGGTTTACATGTCATGTTATAGAGTTACTGTTACTTTTAATTCTATTTCTTTGTTAACCGTTTTAGTTATTGTAAGTCTGCGTCTTTTGCCTTTGTTCGCACTTGCTTGTCTCCGGTCAGTCTGTCTGCACAAAAAACCTGTCTTGGAACTTTGAAATCTCCTTCCTTGTATTGCCAGATACTGTATCTGCACACTGTGCCTGCTGAGTTTTTAGTCCCTATTCAGTCTAATCTGCCTTCGTGTAACTGTATTCTGTTTTTCTTACCATATCTGGTGGTTAAATGTGATCCTTGTCGCTTGCCTTATTGCTTTTTCATCTGTTCATTTGTTTTGGCTTGTTCTATTTGTTTGTTTGTATGCATTTATGTTATTGTTTACTCTATTATTTCTGGTTCCTGGTATTGAATTTTTCTACAGACAATTTATTATGTTCTGTTACAAATTCTATGCCTGCCTTTTCTACATTCCGGCACTTTCCTAGTGCCCACATTAGGAGAAACAATTGCCAAATTAGGAGAAACAATCGCACCCATCTTCCATGAGCTCCAAATAGTGGTATAACTATGAATCAGTTATATAAGTGTCTATTGGCAAGATATAAAGACATTTACAGTGCCCCAAAGTAGCCGCACCTTTTGGTCATACCTCCAGCTATTACCTAAAATAAAAGTGTCCCTCTTTCTTCTCCTGAAGATTTTAGCAGAGGGTTCCAGTGCCAGATTGTCCCTGTTCACCATACTTGTGAAGCGTTGAAAAATCTGCACGCCAGTCACAGTTTTGGCCCCTGCACCCCTGTCCAAGGTGCCCCACTTATTCCACCAGAGAAAGTCCAAACTGAGCACAGAGTGAGTCGGCCATTACAGGCACTCACACTGAGTAATGCTTTTACTGGGCATTTTTGCCCATATGAAAATCCCTCCAGCAGTGCTCTAAAAAAAACAAACAGAAAATAGAGCTGCAATAAAAAGCACAGAAAAAAAAAGTTTTTAAACAAATACAAATCCACTGCACGGTGTAAAAAGCTGATAAAGTTTATTAAAGGGACACTATAGTCACCCAGACCACTTCAGCTCAATGAAGTGGTGTAGGTGCCAGGTCCCTCAGGCGTTAACCTTTCAGATGTAAACATAACAGTTTCAGAGAAACTGCTAGGTTTACATTTGGGGATAATCCAGCCTCTAGTGGCTGTCTTCCGGAAAGCCATTAGAGGCGCATCTGCGACGCTGGAGGCGAATTTCGCCTCCATCGTGCAGAGTGTCCATAGGATGCTTTCTTACGGACACTTTGAATGCGCGCGCGGCATTTGCCACGCATGCGCATTCGGCTCCAGTGACGTTGGACGGGGGAGCTGACGTCGGACGGGGAGGAGAGGTCACCAGCGCCGAGGGAGCCCGGCGCTGGATTAAGGTTTTAACCCCTTCAGCGCCAAGGGAGGGGGACCCTGAGGGTGGAGGCACCCTCAGGGTACTGTAGTGTCAGGAAAACCGCTTTGTTTTCCTGACACTATAGTGATCCTTTAACAAAAGCAAATAAAATTAATGTTAAACATGTTACCTAAAAGACTTACAGTGAAATAAAATGAATCGATAAAGAGAGCATACATCCCTATCCCTTTATGTCCCAAAAAGTTATTATTAACCTTTAAAGTTCAAAAAATAAAATTATAAGTTTTGCTCCATAACACATGGTTTCTTCCTTTGTCTTTGAATCTGCTGTGTTTCACTTTTAGCATCCGGTGTGTGTGTGACGCTATTGATTTTCTATAAGTTGTAGTTTAATTGTTTTTCTTTCTGTAGTTGAAAACTGACTATTGATCTACAACTCCCAGAGATTTGTGGGACATTACACGCGCCGACTTTGGCATGCACATGGCTGAGACAAAAGGAAGTCAGGATTGTTCGGCTCGAGAAGACAGGCTAGATGTCAGGATTACAATTGATCCAACACACAGTATTAGTATCACACTTAGGAATAAGCATAACGTCTAACCGGACCTTAGAATGGCCGGACTTAACGTACCAGAGAATAGTTGAAATACAAGCAGAGGTCAGAAATACAGAACGAAACACAGTTGCAAGCAATAGCCAATAGTCATGGATACCAGAATTCAGGGAAGTCAGAACAAAGCCAAAGTCAATAACCAAAGAAATACAATCAGGAACACTCTCCCGGATAACCAGCAAAGGGAAACCACAACAGGGCAATGATCTGAAGAAAACGAGTGAGTTTAAATATCCATTTTGTGAATCCGATTGTCCGTATCCGGCCTTTGACCCCAAAAGGTTCGCGTGCGCCCTCTGTGTGACGTCATCCACACGTTGACGTCGCTACCATCGTGAACAGACGTGGGGCCACATAACAGTGTGGATCAGCAGCAGCTGGTGTCCACTGGCATTTTGCAAAAGCCCGGTCTTATGGCATAGGACCGCCGAGTAGCACTTCTCCTATTCCTGGAAAGGTGATTTTTGTTGTGCATAGCACATGGAGAGGATGTAATCGTGATACTAGTGATGCAAACTGCATTATCTTTGATGCACCATGGTGTTCTTGCACCAAGAACGGCATATTAAAATGCTGCCAGCACGCCGCCAATAATGGAGGGCAAAAAGATGGCCAGGAAGGGACCGTTTCAGGTAAGTAAACCTACGGTTTTACTGCACACTGCGACCCACTGGGCGCTAAATAGAGATGTCACTTTTAGGGGTCTTTGCAAAATATGTCAGTAATTACTATTACAGTTAATAAAAAACACAGTGCAGATTCAGTTAGCTTTCATTCATGCTTTATGTGAATGAAGATATTTTTGGACATACAAGTGCACTCCTGCTGAAAAGGCGCTCCCCTGGGAATCTGCAAGATGGCTCATACATGTTATTGCTATGTTCTGTGACATCACACAATGGGTGGTGGGAGTTTACAACCTTTTATGAAAAGAATGCAGGTAAACAGGAGCAAGAGAGGTCCATCCACCAAAACTAGTGACATAGGGAGATTTAGTGGAATAATAAGTCATTTTTGCACAGCATTTTAGGTTTTCCCTTAATTTGGTTGAGTTTTGCATTGCTATATGAGCCAATAATCTGAAATAAGAAACTGCATTTGGAATTTAGGGGGCTGGGTTCCCTTTAAGATGTTATAATATGGCAAAATCTAAATCCACTACACTGTGTAAAAAGCTGATAGCATGTATTAAGGACTGGACTGGAAGCCAGGAGTTGGTATTGGAATCTTGAACTTTGTCCTGTTGGTAACAAACACTGGCTGTTCCCTGGCGGCATGCCATGATAGCACCTGGCACAAATAGTGTTTTGATTCTCCTACCAACTTCCTGCTCAGTAACACCAATGAAAAGTCCAAGTGTAACATTGTAACAATCTCATGTATACAGAGAGCTTGCCAGACTCTGTTGCTGGCTAATTGTTCAAATAAATCAACCTGTGGGTTTATTTAAATCGACCCAAAAAGTTGGTGCGCAAAACAAACATACAAACTCGATGATTCTTATATAAAGCGTTCTTTTTTTTTTTAGTTCTTTATTTTATTGAGACAATGTGAAATGCGTTACAGAGAGGGAAAGGCAGTGTTAAGGGTAGTACGCAGTGCTATGGTTTTAGCACAGGAGATTAAATACTTTGCTGAGTTATTTGTCTCTTTTTTTATTTTATTTATTTCATGCGTAAAACAAGTTTAACCTGGCAAGTAGCACATTTTGGTTGTTACTCCAACACATTTTGAACATGTGAGTAGGTCTGTGATTATTAAGGTGCGAGTGTAGTATAGGCTTGCGCTACCTGCAGAAGGTGTTGGGCAACCTGCCCGGAATAAATGTTACACAAGGTTGGTGACCCGTGCAATCCTGAGTGAGTTGTGTTTTTTCTTCGTGGTGAGTTTACACCTAAGTGAAGGTTGTACAGGCGTTACCTGACATGACAGGTACCCAGGTAAATAAAAAGAAAAAACTCAATCAACGTGAATGCATCGGCATAACTGTTTCATTTTATAGCCCAATACCCATCATCTAGCAGTATATATACCAGCTATTTAGAAATGGACATGACCACTGAGGCAACATTGGTTGCATATATTTATGATTGAATCATTTATTTATGATTCAAATCTAGCAACCTGAGCATATGGATGCTGATCTTTTCTCATCTCCCCTCTGCTTTTATGATCTTGATACGTTGTCCATCTCCTAATAATTTTTCTAAATAGATTGGCAACAAAGTTTGGTTAATTCTAACCTTGTTAGTTGTTACTCCTATTCGCATCCTATACAGTCTGTTTTATATGCAGACCTTGAACATACCACTATATTTATACTCCTGAAGTATCCACTCTTTTACTAATAGATTTAGGATAATTAATGTGTACTCGTGGACCTCTAGTACACAATTGTGGTACCTGCAGATTTTTTATGATCTGCATATTCCCCAGACATAAATAACTAATATACCATTAAAACTTTATATTTCCATCTGATCCCTTCAAGGATTACCACTATTTGCTACATTGGACCCTGTATACTAAACGGTGGTATCTAGGACAGATCCACCCTGGCTTTTAAAGATGTATCACTGTGTTTTCACTTAATCACTTCCTATACACAAGTTTATAATTTTTTTTATTTTTGCAGTGCATATATAGATAGTACATAAAGACCTGAGGTGCCCCAAAGACATTCCTCAGCCACTTTCCTTGCATAACATGCGGGACATATAAGTAACATGCACAGTTTTTATAATAGAGAATAGTAAACAGGTTTAAGCAGTACAGTAACTAGTCTATGATTAATACAGTTATTGCTGGTGTTCAACGCTATTCACTTGAGACTAGTGCTAAGACATGAAATTACATTCAAGCTAGGTCTTATGTGATTTCCCTAGAGAAGGTGATGTTGTCAACAATAAGGCTAATTCAACTAAAGCAAAGGATCACGCTGGTTATATTAATATATCAATAGATAAAAGCTTCAAACATGCATAGGTTTGTCCACCCCAGGTTAACCCCCCGCCAGCCTGATGAAAGTCAGTGTCTGTGTACCGTGAGGCAGGATTGTGAAGTGTAGTGGCTGCAGAAGAACAAACGCTTGGGGATTGCCGTGTTAGGTTTAGTCCAGGTAAGTGGCTGAGTGATATTTCCCTTCTGGTGTACTTGCGATTTAATGCTGTGCCTGCCTCAGCTGGGAGTTAGGTCCCTGCAGCCATGTTGTTGTCTGGGTGATTTTGCAGCTGCGGGTTTTCAGTCCGTATGGGTCTGCTTCCTCGTGGTGCTCTGAGAGGATCTGTGTGCTGGGCTTTGTTGCTGGGGCTCTGTCACTCTCTTCGGGGACCCACTCTGTAAGTTTACTCAGTTTCGTTTGAGTGGCAGCTCGTTGATGTCTGTCTCTGCCGTTTGCTTGCGATGCCACTTGCATTGGAGCCATGCGTTTTTTGGCTTCTCCGTCACCATTTGGCTTGGTCCGGAGTGGGTCTGGGCAGGTTCCTGTCGGTTTCCTCCTGTTTCATGACAGTTTGCCGCCAGTGTGAGGCAGGTGCGTTTGTCTTCCCGTTTACTTGGGTGAGTCAGCTTGCAGTCTCCGCCATTTTAGCTGCGGCCTCCGGGTTATGGAGCTCAGTCACGGCCTGGAGCGCGGGTGTTCCTGTTGGCTGGCGGGCCAAGGGTGGGGACCAGGATAACCCCCACCGGCCAAGAGGGGGGGGGGGAACGGGGCCCGACCCCCCTAGCCTCGTGTGTCGTTCGTGCCACTGGTGGGCAGGATAGCGGGCCAGCGGCCGTCCACTCCACTCACCGCCTGAGCGCTCCCCATCGTGGGAGACGGAGAAGCGCCCTGCCAAAGGACTATAACTTTGCAGCAAGCCTCTCCTCAGGACCAGGGTGTCTGCTTACACTGGGTTGCCGTTACCAGTCTTTTGGCAGGTATTTAACCGTGTTTTTCTTGCTAAAATAGGGCAAAGTTGCAGGAGCTGTTCTCTTGTGCGACTTGCCAGCATGGCGGTCGGCCCCGCCCCCCTTCCTATACACAAGTTGGGTTTGCAGTGACTTAGTATTTTCAGTTTATTTTGTTTATTTTTCGGCTCAATAAAGGTTTATATCATTTATAGCTAATTTTAACTTTAGGAGGTTTCTTTGAATGTGAGTGGGTTCCACCCACCTTGAGTGAGTGGTCTCCCACCCCATTCTTTCGTAATTTTCATACATTTGTCCGGGGTTATGTCCCTGAATACCTCCTGTAACCTTTTCCCTGAGGTACTGGCAGTGGTGTATTTTGGATTTGTGCTGCCCTAGGCATGACTAAATTCGGGCACCCCAAAATCTAAATCTGCCCCCCCAATTCGTGTCAAGGCCATTTTTTCGACTGACACATGCCCTCATTGATACATGCACTGATATACACTCACTGACAGATACACAGTCATTGGCACACACTGTTTAACCAACACATACTTTCACTGACAGACACACTGACCACTCACTGACAGGTACACGCAAAATTACATACACACACTGACACACACTCACGGGCACACCCATTCTCACTCACAGACGCACACTGACAGCTACACTCACTCACCCCCAGAACACGAGGCAAACAAGGCATTTGTCTGGGAGCTTGGGGTGGCATTTTTTGGCGCCCCCCCCTGAAAGTTCCGCCTTAGGCAAACGCCTTGTTTGCCTTGTGGTAAATACATCCCTGGGTACTGGTGCTGGCTAGTCCAATACTATAACCTCTTTCTCTTTTTCTTCTTTATTGATTGCTATTTACTACTGATTTGCACTTTACATTTATAGAAAGTCACACTGTTATTCGTGCAACTTGATCATTTGCACAAGAAAGTTTTGCTCTGTTTTGCACAAAATATTTAGCACTTTAATGGGATATACACCTAATTTGTGTTTCACTGTTTTTTAATGCTAAACATTTGTGAGCGCCTGTTTTATCCACTTATTATTTTTGGTTGTTATGTGAGTTAATTTACTACATGGAGAAGTTTAACATAAACAAAACTGTGTATTATGGGAAAATAACACCATGATAAACCCTTTAATAAACCATGAAACCAAAGGTCGGGGGGGGGGGGGGGGTTATAAAACAATCTCTGGAACCTCAAGACAGCATTATATTCCCATTATATATCTTTTATTTGACATGATATTTTTAGGTTTAGGTAAGGTAGGAGTTAATGTATAGTGTATTGCATAACTCCCAACTTCAACATCATGTGAAGAGGGCGGCTGGTGGGAGGAGTAAAAGGGGGTGGGCCATCCTGGAAAGGGGGTGGGTCTGCCTGTAGAATTGACAGGTCCGCATGGTGTGCATCAAGGCAGGGCCGTGCAGGGAGTGCTGTGTCAGTGTGTTCTACAGGGTTCTAAAGGCAGGACACGAGGGGAAAGAAGTGGGAACGACAGGACAGAAGCCAAAAAATTGTTACGACTGGGAGGCCTGGTATTGTGTGGGGGTTAATGTGTAGGTTAGTGAGGTAGGTAATGTAAGAGTTAAGGGGAGGTCTTTATTGTGACATACTTGTACACTTCAACTAATCTCAGGCAGACCGGGTCAAGGTACGTGCCTGTTCTGCTCTATATTAGGGCCTCCAGGCTGCACAGAGATAATATCTATACAGCATTTATCATATAATCAGATCATATAATCTATCTATCTATCGATCTACCTATCTCGCTCTCTCTCTTCCTCTCTCTGTGTGTGTGAAAGCAAGGTAAATAAGGACAATATTTTTATTTATTTATTATTTTAGATTTTTTATTTTTACAATTCCTTTAATATTATATACAAGACTGGTTTCCCTTAAACAACACATTATATCATTTGAACTACCTAGATTAGATTACAGAAGAATAGTAATTGTAATCATGTTAATGTCGAACACCAAATTAAGTGACTTTCTTTTTCAGGAACATAAATGATTTCAATGTCCTTCTCCAACTGTAAAACTGTCTCAATGATCCATTCATGGTTTATTTAGGACAACTGGGGTCTCACTCATAATTTTTTGGGTTTGTTTCAATCAAGTCCCGATTTGTACGATTTTCTCTCCTCGACTGCTAATCTCTTCACAGCTGATGCTGTTACTAATTGTAAAAATAACGAGCAAGAATGTTCGGATAAAGACATGTTGCACTAAATGGCCTTCAGCTAAATACTTGTGTAGCAAAACAAAAATGTAAAACAAACTTCATAAAGAAAGATTTATATAAGGACATAACTTTGCAGCCTTTAGATAACCTCTGAGATTGTAGAATCCATATCTTTTTCAAGAATGTTTTTGTAGGCCATAACAGTTAACAAATTAAATCCTAGAAGACGTTTTAAACCAATAAAGTTTTTTTTTTTTTAACTAAAGTAGGAATAGCAGAGAACTGACAAAATAATTGTGAATTTTAGGCAAAAATATGTGAATTGCAAAGACAATTGTCAATTTCAGCAGTTTTTACAGCTCAACCATTGTGACCAGAAACTTTAAATTTCTTTGACGTTGCCTCAATTCCGTGTTTCGTAAATAAAACTACAAAAAGCCAAAATGTATTATAAATAAATTCAAAATTATTGGGTATGTATAAAAGTAATATACACAAACAGTAACATTTTGAACAAATAGACATATGTGGCAATAGAGAATGAGAACATACTTGCTATCCAAATCTTACTAGATACATTTAATCCAACCCAAATATCTCTGAACATATCACTGCATATACAATACATACCCCAAACAGTCCAAAAATAGTATTCGCAGATACCAAGTAAACACAAAAAAGGTTCCCAATGTTTGAAAAAGGCTGTTGCAAAAATATTGTCAGGGTTTTTTGTGTTTATCAGTCAGACACATACTCCCACACCTAGTCTGCTGATTTAGCCTCTTCACATGCATATACATACACAGACAAACACATGCACACACACAATGACAGGCACAGAAACAAAGTTACACACATACGTAAACTGAAAAATGCACACACAGAACCCTTTTTTGTGCCACTCTCAGGGCCACCTAATCCCCAGGTACCGTTCCACCACGCCAATACATTCAATATATATAATTATATGTATAAAATTTATACATACAGTTCAAAGGTCCCCACACATACATGCAAGCACACACCTATACACTCACTCATACAAACACCACAGTCACATACATACACTCATAGGCACATTTATACAGACATACTAACACAGACAAGCACACATTCACAAATGCACCCATAGGCACAGTCTTCAGAGACCCCAAAACACTCACAGACACATATATTGAAAAAACTGAAAAAAATTCACCTTACAGCTGAAAAAACATAATAGAAAGGTCTGAGAGACAGATTTTGTAGCTCACCGGTCTGCTCACCATCTTCATTTTTTGGCTTCTCCTCTGCTCACAAAGTGGACAGGAAGAGAAGTAGCCACAATAGATGCCACAATACAATTGCCACACAGATGACCCAAGATGTAGGTGGCGTGCACGCATCAGCACCGTTGATGTAAAAGGGGGAACAAGTTGAAAAAAAAGGGCAGGCCAAAAGCACCGTCTACAAAGAGCTAGTCTCTCTATTCAGCATTCAAAGGCTCATATTATAAGCATTATTAGCTTTTATACATATTCCGTAGTGCTTTATAATTATAGAATGGGGATACGTGACAACAAGTCATTTACATACAGGATATAACGGAGACAAGAGCTGAAGAAGGACCTGCTCAAATGAGGTTACAATCTCCTAACGTTGTGGCGCCCTGTGCTGAATGTAGTTAGAATGTAAATTTGTTTGCAATAAAGAATTACATTTGCAATTTTGTTAATGTGTGTACATAATCTGGCAATCATGTTTACACAAGTGTTTAAAGGGACACTCCAGGCTCTTTAACAGCTTCATCTCATGGAAGTGGTTATAGTGTTTGGGATACCTTAGTACGGTGTTCAGTGTTACATCAATAATTTAATCGAATAGTTTGAATAGACTCTCGCGTTACTTTTAGGGATAAGGGCACCAATTCCAAGTACTGTCTCTTTAAAGATTGAGATCAAATTTCACGCTCATGCTTAGACAGAATATTTGGCAAAAAAATGCAGAAATATGACTCATTGTTAGGAAAAACCATACAGCGATTGGATAGATGCGAGAGAAGCCCCACATTGAATGCAAAGCAAGCTATGGATTCTACCTAATGAACTGCTCTTTACACAATCATTCTGTCTCCAATCATCAAAGCACTGCAGCAAAGGAGCACAATATTTGGAAAAATATAGGAAATACTATATTAATTAAGCACAATGAAGAGTACAATGTTTTGGGGCCAATGTTACGGTATTTTAAAAGGAACTGTCCTATTACTTTTATGTTGGTTATTCGTTTATTTGAGCTATGATGACAGTACTATGATTTAGTATATTTTAATTAATAAAACTACATTAAGATAACAAAGCTGTTTTTTTGTAAAGGCACAAGGCAGGGCATTTCATGCAAATAGATTTACAAGTACGGTACCATGATCCTCTGGTACACTGACGCTCGGTGTGCACTGTTTACTAGTTTTTACAAGTTTACCAAAAGCCTAAGTTGGGCTTTAAACTGTGTATCCATTATTGCAAACCGTCACTTCTTAGCTTATCATGAAGATAAGGAAATAAAAATAGCAAAGAAATATATTATAAGACAAAAATGTAACCAGCCTCTCACACCGCCTACAATTTGAAACATGATCAGTAACAGTCTGTAGAAAAGAGCTACATCAGAAAAAAACACACCCTGAAAGCAGAAGTATTACATTTTCATTTGGATCTCACTTATTTTTAGCCTGCAAAGTTAATCTAATCATACTCTTCTAGCCTGAAGCTTCTGACAATCTGGGAGTCCCAGGTTCGCCTTCTCACTGCTCCGCTATCCCCACAATGACAGCCTGTAATGGTGTCTTTGTCTTTAATTGTTGCTCTTTGGCCTCTGTTACGCCTGGCGTCGAGTTCAATGATAACCAAGGTAGAAAGTTTAATGCAAGCTCAAGGAAGTGTTTACAATTAATGTCATTTCTATATCCAGGAATACTAAACACACCACTGTGATAACAAAGTATTCTAAATCCCACTTTCACAGCGACGCAATCAACAAAACTCTACATTCATATTCTTAGTTTTGCGGAGATTTTTAACTTGTAAATTAATTGCATATTGGATAATAATTGCATATTATAATTGAATAATAATTGCAGACAATAATATGACCTTGACACAATTAACATAGATTTCAATTATTACATTATATAAAATATATATTTAATATATTTTAATATATGTTATTACATGAATTTTATATACTGTATATATATATATATATAAAACATGGGGGATGGTTGCAGTCACCTGAACATGCTTAAATGGGGTGCTGCTGGGGGCCATATTATACAATAAACAATACACAAGATCCAGCGCACTCTCCTATCTGCTAAACAGCAACTTCAATGTTGACAGATTTTATTAGTTTTTAAAAGTTTTTTTAAAAACACCTAATCTAGGCAAAAAAATAATAATGGGGATTTAGTTACATTATATGATCATACATTGCATAAGCCTGCCACAACGTCAATGTATGTATATATATACCAACAGAGTTGTGTTACTTGAAGAGTACATACCAGCTTTGGCTTGACTGATGTGTGTATTTGTGTTTAGCAATGTATTAACTAGATAGATAGATAGATAGATAGATAGATAATAGGTTTTTTTTTCAGTTTTAAAATGGTTAAGTAGGTGAAGAAATCCGGAAAAGGTTGTGGAATAGCCTTGCTCAAACAGAATATCCTTCAACGGTTGTTTAAATTATGGGAGGTATGTAAAAGTCTTTGGGTCAGGAGTTGAGTACATGAGTTGAAAAAGTCCAGAATTTGCTGGGACAGTCCTCCATTTTTGGGGTACTGTCTCAGTAAAAATGGATTCCAGGGAGCTGTCCCGCATTTTGAAATCTGCAAACATATTTCAAAATGCAAGAGTTGACTGGGCACTAGTACAAAGTCCAGAGCGCTTCAGCAGCCCTCTTTGCATGGTCTGCTTGAGGGGCCTGTCTGTCAGTCAGCCTGGCCAGGCTCTATAGGGGTAAACCTACCATTGGGGCAGACTGACCACGCGCAGTCTGCTGTCTTTCCTGCTCCCCTCCGTCAAGGAATGTGAGCAGGGATGACAGGCAGGTAGTGCCCCACATCTTTAAACTTCACCAGCCACCAGAGACATAGGGAAAGATTTCTAGATTTATTTAGAGGGTTACTCTGAGAACCATGGCCAATTCAGTGACTTGAAGTGTTCATGGTGGCTGCAGTCTCTATGTGCAGTGTTTCAGTATGAAGTGCCAGAAGTAAAACTTTGTCTCTTGCAGAGTCCTCAGGGTGCCATTAGCCAGCCCAGAACTCTAGTTTCCTTTAGAAACATGCAGAACAGCTTTCTTGTGGTACACAGTGCCCTCTACCTATATTGGCACCCTTGGTAAATATGAGCAAAGAACGCTGTAAAAAATTATCTTTGTTGTTTAACCTTCTGATCTTTTGTTCAAAAAAATACACAAAAATAATTTGCTCTCATGGATATCGAACAATTGCAAACACAACACAGGTTTATAAAAAAAAAAGTGATTTTGTCTATTTTTTTGAACAAAAGTTCAAAAGGTAATAATACAATAAAGAAAGATTTTTAAGGCCTTCTTCGCTCATATTTACCACGGGGGCCTACAATAGGGGCACGTTAGAATAAAAAGGAGAGAAAAATTCTAAAATGTGTTAAAATTTCAGTAATACATTATGGAGTGTGCTTTTTATATAATATGCCCATAGAATGCAGTGTGGAGCGGGAATTTAAAGGCTGCGTATTATCTTGTTCCCAAAGAGTTTCAGTAAATACAATATTTCAGGGACAAACGCTCAGCTTATTCAAGGTTGCTTATGTAAAAATGCAGCTATCTGCGTTCTCTGGGGCTTGCCATAATTCTACCATTTAGAATGTTTTTATTTTCACTCGAAAAAATTCAAACCACACAGTAAAATTGCAAAATAGGAATCTAAACAGGGTTGCACTATTTTAAGGTGATTTGTACGATTTCCAACATTATGACTTGGAAAGAGAGACGAGTCCTGTCTACCAAAATATTCTGGGATACCATGTATTTCTCCACCTCCCCTCCAAATAATATCTTCAACCTCTCCAACCTGTACAAGTTTAATTACATGCTAACCGTCATGCTAACCGTCATATGGGCAAATAGGAAGAAACAGGATGTTGATTTGGTTGGCTTGGCAAGAGCCAGTGATTGCATCGAGCTGGGGCAGTCTTTTTTAATATAAATCTGATGGATAGGGGGGAGTATCTCTACAAGGTTCTAAAGTCCTTATCTACCCCATTAGCTCAAGTTGGGCAAAGAGACACCAGTTAACCCGAAAAGATTTGTGAAGGGCTGCATCAATGTCAACAAAACGTGACCTGGTATGGCCACAAACTGGGCTTCTCAGTCAAGAGGACAATGTTAACCTCCGAACGGTACACTACCAATCGAGTAACGTTGACTTATTTTCAATGTGCCCTGATTCCCACCATGCTCTGTAAAATACAAAAAATATTCTGTGTATAGTGCTGGGGTATGCAACCTTCGGCACTCCAGATATTGTGGCCAACATCTCCCAGAATGCTAAGTCAACAACATCTGAAGTGCTGAAGGTTGTCTACGCATGGTATAGTGAATTGTGACAAATTGAAAACATAATTTATAACATTTAGGGCAAATTTGCTGATTTGGAAAATTTCTATTTTGTTTAAATCGTCCAAATAATCTCCATCATGCTATAGCAAAATGGGGGTGGGGAGGGCGGACACACACACCAATTACATCTTGATTGGACTTTGGTGGAATATTTTGTGATTCTAAGTAAATTCTAACAAATTCCCAGGAAAATGAAAGGCTTACTCCAATCACCATGACTACTTCATTTAAAAGAGTTACTCACTTGAACATCCCTCGGTGCCACCCATCTCCTTCTCTCAGCCCGTTCCAACCTCCATTCCGCCCTCATGTGAGAGGGTGTTATGTCGGTCTCGAGAATCAGGAAGAAGTTATCGTTTTTGTTTTGTTTTTGAGTTGGTGCAAGATAGGAAAAGTTACTCTAACCAAGATTCCTTTTGTTTTCCACTCAGACAAATATTAAGCCTTCATTAAAAGATGCCTGGGACCAACAAGCATGCTCTGTGATGGTACTGCAAATTCCAATATTCTAAACCAGAAAAAGGCAAATGAGGATTGGACTTCAAATGAAACTGCAGCTGTGGAGTAGCTTGTTGACCTTGAATTAAGCAATGTGTTCATGCATTGCATCAGGTTATTATGTATAGCATTGTTGCATCAGGTTTGAAAGCAAAGCAATCTTAACTGTTACACAGGGAGGGCAGTCCACCACCGTGTGAATAATAAGAAATTCAATGTGAACTCAAAGTGAGATTAACTTTTTTGGTCAAGATAGCAATGTTCTTGGTTTGTTTAGTTTGGTCTAATATGTAAAACTATGTTTGAGTTCACTTGGAATTTCTGAAAACTCACCTTTTAGTGCATACCCCTTCCATAATAATGACCCGTGCTGGGACACCCAGACTATATATATATATATATATTTATTTTTCCTGTTCCTACCGATTGCTCCATTCTCGGAATCAGATCCCAGATTCTCCTTTAAACATGTTTTATTGAACCAAAATAAATTATATAACCAAAATTGCCCACTTGAGACCCTCATTGATGGCTGTGCCCCCTTTAAAAAGTAGGCCTTTTCTTTGATAACATAGCGACACAGCGACAACAATCATATTTTATCAAGCTCTCCCTGCCTTAATTAAGGCAGATATATCACTTCTACAAGCTACAGACTCAAGTGTTTTTCTTTGATACCGATAATCCCTCCATGGATAAAGTGATACACCTTTCATTCTAGCAGGATGTTACAGATTAGATGTTACATTAGGTATGCCCGTATCACTGATATATCAGTAAGGGATGGTTATGGGAAAGGATAGGAATTCTGGCTGGTGTTGATTATGCTGACCATCTGGCTGGCTAAGCATCATGAGAAATCCAATTTACAACAGCTGGAATGCCAAAGGTTAGCCATCGCTGGTATAAACCAAACATGTTCCGAAGCAATAAACATCCTGTTCTGGGACAGCTCTCCCACAGGATACATTAATCGTATAATCCAACTTATGTCCAACCATGATTAGCCGGCCTCACAGGGTTAATGGCTTTATAGAATAGGCCTCCATCATACTCCTAATACAATGATCAGCTCTGCTGGTACACATTCACATATACCCCCTGTGACACTATGGACCCCGGCCCCGCTAGTATATCTATATGGACCCAGTACAGGGCACGTACAGTATTTATTCCTAGTAACAACCACAAACACTCTTAAAAAGCTTCAGAACAATGTTATTATTATTCAAAGAGAGATTACATATTATGCGGAACAATGGGCAATTATTGGGCATACAAACTGAATAAATACATTGTGACCAACAAGTTAATGTGAAACCGAGTATATGTTTAATTCATCACAAAAGACTAATTGGTACCAGAATTTACATGGTAACTGTAAATATGCCATTCATCTTCCGAGGGCCACGTTTCTTTGTAGTAAATTGAGATAAAATTACTATTTCCACACATTTCAAGACAGAAAGACAGATCGACCGATTAATGGAAGGACAGATGGATAGACAGAGCTTGGATGGACAGACGGACAGGCAGACAGACCTAAGATGGATAGGCGGGTGGACTGAAGGACGGACAGGCAGAGTGAGGATGGATGGGTGGATGGACTGATGGACAAACAGGCAGACCCAGGATGGATGGGTGGATGGACTGACGGACAGGCAGAAAGACAAAGTGAGCAAGGACAAACAAGCAGACAAAGTGATCAAGGACAGACAGGCTGACAGACAAAGTGAGCAAGGACAGACAGGCATACAGACAAAGTGAGCAAGGACAGACAGGCAGATGGACAAGCAAGCCAGAACAGACAAATAGATGATCAGATAGAGCCAGGACAGATAGGCAGGCAGACAGAAGATCAAAATAACCCCATAAAACGGATACTCTCCACTCCAAGGGACAAACTCTGATGCAATCAGTAACTTACAGATCTGAAAAATCCTGCAAACTGGCTTGGTATTTCCATAGGCCTGAATTAGAAAGAGCCTTTAAAGTGATGTATTTCAGCCTCTTACTGGGGTTTCGGCAATAGTTTGGGATCGATTCTTGCTCTGCTGTCAAATTCCCACTGCAGAGCGCAGAACTACAACAAGTAGTAAAGGAGATCTCGAGTATCTCAGGATATTAAAGGCAGCAGAGCCATCATCTTGCCAAAAATGTATCTGGGAGATCTAGTTACATGTACACAGAGACTAGTCGGTCATGTTAACACTTTCTGCTTCTGTGCCAAGCAATGACGGCTACTGGTCTGTCAAGGACAGCCAGAGATGCATTTATCAGGAATCGTAAATAAACCTGTTTTGTAGAAAATAGAACGTTTTTATCTGCCATTGTAACTTAATGGCTATTTTGTAAAATCCAGTAAAACATTAAATTGCGCATTAGACAAAGTGTAGATAATACTAAAATGCCGTAATCTACACCGGTAATATCTAACCTTCCCAGATGTTTGTGGACTACATTTCCCATGATTCTCAGCCAGCCTGAAGTTTGGTGATCACAAAACTGACCAGATGTACTGAGACGGGAAAATATTTATGTGATGCACCATATACAATGTTATTAATTGGAACGAAACACTAATTGCTTAATTAGCAACTAGTGGATGGAGAATAAGATCGCAAAATTATTTGGATGTATCATTTCAACACGTGGGAAATATTTCAACTCCTCTGGCTCACAATGGTTATAATGATACAGCAAGCACCATAACAACTGCAGCTTGGTATTTAAGCACGTGAGGCTGACTGCGGAGCCCCAGTTAGGGCTGCCTGTATGCAGAGTGCGGTGAAAAGAACTGCGCATGCATCACATATTGAACACAGCAAATGTGCTGGACGTCTAACCTTTTATCAATACATTATGCCTTTAACAGTTTACGCAACACAATTTTGTCTTTTGTCTCCTGCACTTTAACCATTTTCGACTCGTTTCAGGTGTCGCCATAAGCAAAACACCAGAACAAATCCAGGAAAGTAGGACAGAGGCCCAAATTCAGGACTGTCCTGCTGAATCTGGGACAGCTGGGAGGTATGCACTCCTGTACTTGAAGAAGACTGATTTCAGCAGCTGTGTGCTCGCTGTTCAAATACTTGAACTGCTGAATAGGGAAACTTGACTTCCTACCTATGTCGTCAGTGGGAAGAGAGTTAAAGTTCAGGCTCCTGAAATGAAGCTGAAAATCAAGAAAATAAATGTAAAATAAGCCTTCTCTGCAGCAGGTTTCTAACACTATAACCACTGTAATAAGGTGTAGTAGCTATGGATCGTGGAATGATTTTATTGTTAAATAAGCGACCCAAATTCCGCAATAAATCTGTATGTTACTATAATGTGAATTAAATTGGATATTACAGGATCTGTAACATGAAACTCTATCTAAATAACATTAGATGCTCTGATGACAGAGTCCAGAGACAGTGCACATATCCTGTTTACAACATTTAAAAACAATTGTACTTTTTATATCATATTAAAGTCACACGGCATCCTTCTCACTAGCATGGAACTTTCAATACATTTGGAAAAAGTATCCAATATTCCTGTCTCCCTAAATAGTCATCACTGAAACTCAAAGGAGGCGTGGCTTATGGAGTCATATGTCAACACTTGTGAGGGCATGTGCCTACATGGAATTACAGGAAGCTAGCTGCCAATCAGTCAGTTAGCTGGCTGGCAGAGTATACAAAATATTATACCGTAAATATAGTGTATATTTTATATAGTACATAGTATTTCAGAAATATGATTCTTTGGCGCAGAGGAGGTCTGTACAAGAGATATATTTTCTTTCTGAAATCCAGCCTTAACATCAGCAGTTTGGGTATTAAAATTGGGAGACGTTAATTTCAAATGATACGCCACAAAAGCTAAATTGGAAAAATGATTGTGTTCTGTTTTTTAGTTTGGCGCATTTGGCCTGAAGTTTGAAATCCACTTTCAGTTTCCGATATTGACAGTTTAATTAATAACCCGATAGGTGATTTTACACTCCAGGCTGTATCTGTCAATTTTTGGGTATAAAATGAGATGAAGCAAATCTTGACTGACGTTAGGAATATTACCCAAAATATAATGTTAATTCACGAATCGCAGACCCATCTAGTAAGAAAAGAGTTAACAGCTTGTCTTGTTCTTGTTTTTAACAGTAATTGGGGAATTAATTTTTTTGAAGGGCCTCGAAGATATTTTGTAATACACTGGTAAAAATAGACAGAACTGACGGCCTGTGCTAAGTTCTGCTTTCTTCTCAACGTACAGCCGACATCTGGCAGTAACAGGGAAATTCTCTGTGTACATAGGGGTACTTAAAGCGGCACTGTCCCCGACTGGGGACTTTCTATAATTTGCAAAGAACCCCTACGGTGACATTGCCACTGTGGTCCGGTGGCTGGAGGGGACAGGGAACCTGTCCTTTGAGGGTACTGCCATCTTCTTACTTACTAAACTGAACCTCTTCCTCGCGGGCACTATTATCTTCTTACTTACTAAACTGAACTTGTCCCTCGCGGGCACTGCCGTCTTCTTACTTACTAAACTGAACCTGTCCCTCGCGGGCACTGCCATCTTCTTACTAAACTGAACCTGTCCCTCCCAGGAAGTAACTGGATTGGCTGTCTGATTGACGGCCAGGGGGTGTAGCAAGGTTAATTTATAAAAGTCTAAATTTCTATTGAAATCTGCACTTTTTGTAAAATTTTAAAAAAGAGGACTCACTGTTTAAACGTAAATCATTTTGGCAAGCTGTGTGGCTTCACTTTCAGAGTAAGAAGGACATGGATTAGAGGAAATATATAACTAGATCAATCAGAAACACTAGCAGTACAGCTAATGTCCTGTCCAGAAAAAGAGGAGAGAATAATGTGTAGAGATTACTCAGGGTTTCCATGTATTTACATAGAAAGAATACTCAGTAAAATTAATTTTATTAAAGGACACGGAGGCTCCTATTATGCTATTCTCTTTCTTTTATTCCTCAGCAGCAAAAGAGAGAAATACTGTAAATATTGAACAAAATTTAAATAATAACATAATTTACCCCAAAGGGTTAACCAAAGGGTTAACGAATGAGAGTGTCCCTATCCTAATAATGTCCCATGTGACCTAAAGCCACTCCTCTTTATTTTGCTACTGCCTCCTCAGCTAAGTACAATTTTACATCTCTCTACATATTTGGAAAATTATCTATTTATCTCTGTTTTATGTGCGTCAAAGATAATGTAACAAGATAACATCATAGTATAACATCGTACTTAACGGCATAATAATGAGAGGCAGGTAAATAACAGGTAGCTCTACAGTTACATGGTAGGTTGGCTGGTCGATGGTAGAGCAAAGCAAAACATTCTCCTATTTAAACATGTCGATATAACTCCGAACCCTGCCGTGTCTGTCAAACACCAACAGCCTAAATCGGCCTCAGCAAGCACAGCCTCTAGGTTTAGTGATACGATATTAAAATGAAAACAATATTAAAATTAAAGTTAACAATTAAATGAAAAGATAAATGTCCAGACTCTCCATGGAGTCAGGAATTGGGTGGAGGGATTACGTGGAGGCCCTCGCGTGAGCTGCGGAGTATATTTATCTCCGTGCTCCCTTGGGTCTGGTTCGATGCACGTATCTCCGGGCGTTTTATCACGCCAAAGTAAAAGTGGGGTAGGTTGAACAAGGCTAGTGCCTGATTGTTATGTATAGTCGACTTACGCCTCAGTGTGCACCTCAATTAGTGGTAACTAGGTAACAGAGTAAGAATCTATACGTATTAGTTAGAAAGTAATCTACAGTAGATATAAACTTTACTGTACTGCGTCTAGCTGTCTAAGCTATGTCTATCTAAGCCTGTGATTGTGCTGTCGGCACAGTGAAACTTATATGTATTAGAAAACCTGCAGGTATAGCGCTTTGTCCCCTGTGGGTTGCGCATGGACAATTAAAGTGATGCTATCGGTCTGTAGCATATGGTTTAAATATGCTGGCTACATGCAATTCAGGTGAAGGTATGTATATATTATTCAGCTGTAGCTCAGGGGAGCTTTGTAGTTTACGTTGCACATTCATTTTTAAACTGAGAGCTTAATTAATGCGTTTTTATGCTAAATAATAAAATAGGTTAAGCGTGGTAATAATGCTCCCTGCGGTTTTGATATGGGTAATAGTAGGCAGTATGCAGCAGCGAGGTGCCCAACCCGCTTATGTATGTCGCTGACATTAAAGCTAGAGCTCATTGTTATTTTGTGCGTCTTTAGTTATATGATGGTATCATGGTATTACTTCAAGTTATCGCAGCGTGGTTGGTGGACATCTAACAGCAGTGCAAGGGCATTCACAAGGCAACCTAGTGCGTCATAAATGCTGTAAGAGCATAAATATAAGTTAGCCAACTATATAGTAAATGCAAACGTATGAATAAAGTTAGGAACTATAAGCGACGGGGTGGCCGTGTTGATCTGTCAGGCCCTCTGGTGGGAGTCTCTCTAGGTGTTGCTACCATACTGTCCCTGGGTCGCCAGGCCTCCGTTTGTCCTCCCCATACCGGCCTCCGCCCGTCGGTCAGGCCCCCTGCGGTACCGTGGGCACTCAGAAGCACTGACTGTCCGTTGGGCCCCACCACAAAGACCACGGGCCGTCTGCTCCCTGCACCTCCCCGGCTCCACGGAAGTCACTCCTGTGTCTCACCCGGTGCCGGCCACACACTTGGATCTGGTGTCCATGCCTCATGACCACCGGTCCGTCGAAGGAATAGCTCGGTCCCGCCCCACAGGGCACACGGCTTCGGGGACAGGGCTCTCCGGGGACCTCTCAAACCCAGAGGCCCGGGTGCCCATTTCTCCAGCGGTCCGGGACCCGACACGTGGAAGCTGTCCAGCGCTCAGTTCTACCAGGGTCCGTATGAGCCGGCCCACGTCAGACCTTTTTCTTCGTGCAGGCCTATTTCCAGTAGCCCTGCCCGGTTAGGTGGATGGTTTCGGCTCCTCGCGGCATCTTCCGCCTTGGGGCATGCCGCTTCCAAGAGGCCGCCACACGCAGGGCCGGGCCGCCACCCGCCACGATGTGGTCCTCCACATGAATTTTATGGCCGCTGCATTGTTGTCCCCAGGCTGCAGGTCTGTTAGCTGTGCATCTGTAGGGGCTACCATCCCATGTGACGAGTAGGCCCAGTTCAGTATTCTCTGGGTTTCTGGCCTCAATTTGGTATTCCCGTGATGCTTGGGTGTTTCTTGTTAATGTTTCATAGAGTATTCTTGCTTTGAGGTATTCTGTGTGTGGGTTTATTGCGGTTTTCCTGGGCTCGGGCCTGAAGGCATGGTGCTTTGCTGCCTCCCGGCTTGGCGGCCCGGCCCCGCCCCCCAATATACAAGTAATTATAGCAGCAATCTTCCAGAGACCCAGAATGAGCTTTCCAGGAATACAAATTGTTTCCATGTCAGAACGATCAAAAACTGTCACATACTCAGTCCCCGTCTCAGTAACCAGAGGGGCAGGCTTGGCTTTTGTAAAGGATTATTTAGTGATTCCCAGAGTACTCTGGATGTTATATGGATATAAAGGGCAAGCAGTGAACTAGTGGGACACACTGTGATTTGAGGAGAAGGCACAACTCATCATTATGAGTTAAAGGTAATAATTCTAGCCAATCCAAGGTGGGAACCCATACAGTGCAAACAATACAAAGTGTGAAGGATGGGTCAAAGTATCCTTATTCCCTCAAACAATCTCTCACACATATGTATTGCAGCTTAAAGGAGCAGTATTCAACATGTATTTATCACAATCCAACAGCTAACTCTAAATGATTGTTGAGTCTAATCCCCATAATGTTGTTGGTGATTCTTTCAGCGTAATGCCGGGGAGTGCGTGCATCCGTTTGTAAAATTTAAATACAAGCCCAGGCTCTGCGCGTTGCTGTGAGTTTTACTGCTATGAAACTTGGCTACACATCCATACAATAATATAGATACTGAGATCCTTGAACCGGTATGCTACATAGAGAAAAGAGACACTTTGGGGGTTTTTAAAAATCTTGGTGAAATTCAATATGATGGACAAATAGAAGCTTTGACATCTTTTCATATTGAATATACTGGTTACAGTTCAATAGATATTCATTCTAAAAAACATTACTTGGAGTTCAGTATTAGACACAGTCAAATCTCTAAATTTGTTTTATCAGCCGGCTTAAATTAAATCAGAAGTACACATTTTCTATATTTTAATCCCATTCACGCACAGAAAGTAAAATCCCAAATGTAACACAATGAAATTATTTATAAAAAAAATAAATAGCAAACAGACTTTTTTTTTTACACTTTCTGGCCACCCATTCTAGTGTCCTCTGGAACAGCCAACGAGGCCGTGATTAGATGGGAAAGCCCTGCGCAAGCATATTGTACAAATCATTCCTTATTTTTGCTATCACTCACAGAAGTAGAAATTGAATATCTTGGTACATACAGATATAAACCAAGGTATAGCTATTTAACTGGTCATGGAATCCTGCACTTGATGTTTTGCATGGCCAAGGCTTTGGGATTCTATGTAGAATGTTAGGAGGTTATTGTAGCTGGAATAGATGGACACACAGTTTCCACCAGGGTTCTTACCTGTACACGGTGCGTCCTAGAGGAGGAGAGGTTAAAGTAGTTCATAATTATAATCTGTGCTGGGCAGAAGTTCTGCTGATCTGAATACAGATGACTTATAGTGAGAATGACCTCTTCCCAATAGAGCATTTGTAAGTATTTCAGATTCTACGTATAGGGATGTGGTTGCTCTCTTAAATTCCCCATTTAAAGAGGACTTGCCATAATAATGTGTGGCTTATGTGAATAACACAACTGATTCTGTGTAATATATAAAATGGAATTCATACATTTACTAGTAAAATATCCAGAATGTGTGGCGCACACAGACCCCTACAGGTCTTTACTTGGTTGCGGACAGTGACATACATTAAAATACCGCTCAGTTCTCAAGCTGTTTTTTGCTCATCTTGTGCCATTACAGAGAGAACTTCTCTGAAACATATCAGACTGGTACCACCCATACGGGCAGTCCAGATCCGAAATGCCAGCAAGTTCCCTCTGCACGAGAGACACAGCAACCCCAGACGATCGTTTCAGCCTTATAAGGCATCATCAGTGAGGCATAGCTGATATCTCCCTAGGCACCGTGAGCAAGGGGTCCACGTCTGGATTATCCCTTAAACTTGTGGAGAGTAAAAAATGGGTCACAAGAGAATACTGAGAACGGGCAGCAACTGAAATAGCCTGCCCTTCGGTCGGTCACCGCTCAGTTCTCAAGCTGTTTTTTGCTCATCTTGTGCCATTACAGAGAGAACTTCTCTGAAACATATCAGACTGGTCCCACCCATACGGGCAGTCCAGATCCGAAATGCCAGCAAGTTCCCTCTGCACGAGAGACACAGCAACCCCAGATGATCGTTTCAGCCTTATAAGGCACCATCAGTGAGGCATAGCTGATATCTCCCTAGGCACCGTGAGCAAGGGGTCCACGTCTGGATTATCCCTTAAACTTGTGGAGAGTAAAAAATGGGTCGCAAGAGAATACTAAGAATGGGCAGCAACTGAAATAGCCTGCCCTTCGGTCGGTCACCGCTCAGTTCTCAAGCTGTTTTTTTTGCTCATCTTGTGTCATTACAGAGAGAACTTCTCTGAAACATATCAGACTGGTCCCACCCATACGGGCAGTCCAGATCCGAAATGCCAGCAAGTTCCCTCTGCACGAGAGACACAGAAACCCCAGACGATCGTTTCAGCCTTATAAGGCATCATCAGTGAGGCATAGCTGATATCTCCCTAGGCACCGTGAGCAAGGGGTCCACGTCTGGATTATCCCTTAAACTTGTGGAGAGTAAAAAATGGGTCGCAAGAGAATACTGAGAACGGGCAGCAACTGAAATAGCCTGCCCTTCGGTCGGTCACCGCTCAGTTCTCAAGCTGTTATTTGCTCATCTTGTGCCATTACAGAGAGAACTTCTCTGAAACATATCAGACTGGTCCCACCCATACGGGCAGTCCAGATCCGAAATGCCAGCAAGTTCCCTCTGCACGAGAGACACAGCAACCCCAGACGATCGTTTCAGCCTTATAAGGCATCATCAGTGAGGCATAGCTGATATCTCCCTAGGCACCGTGAGCAAGGGGTCCACGTCTGGATTATCCCTTAAACTTGTGGAGAGTAAAAAATGGGTCGCAAGAGAATACTGAGAACGGGCAGCAACTGAAATAGCCTGCCCTTCGGTCGGTCACCGCTCAGTTCTCAAGCTGTTTTTTGCTCATCTTGTGCCATTACAGAGAGAACTTCTCTGAAACATATCAGACTGGTCCCACCCATACAGGCAGTCCAGATCCGAAATGCCAGCAAGTTCCCTCTGCACGAGAGACACAGCAACCCCAGACGATCGTTTCAGCCTTATAAGGCATCATCAGTGAGGCATAGCTGATATCTCCCTAGGCACCGTGAGCAAGGGGTCCACGTCTGGATTATCCCTTAAACTTGTGGAGAGTAAAAAATGGGTCGCAAAAGAATACTGAGAACGGGCAGCAACTGAAATAGCCTGCCCTTCGGTCGGTCACCGCTCAGTTCTCAAGCTGTTTTTTGCTCATCTTGTGCCATTACAGAGAGAACTTCTCTGAAACATATCAGACTGGTCCCACCCATACGGGCAGTCCAGATCCGAAATGCCAGCAAGTTCCCTCTGCACGAGAGACACAGCAACCCCAGACGATCGTTTCAGCCTTATAAGGCATCATCAGTGAGGCATAGCTGATATCTCCCTAGGCACCGTGAGCAAGGGGTCCACGTCTGGATTATCCCTTAAACTTGTGGAGAGTAAAAAATGGGTCGCAAGAGAATACTGAGAACGGGCAGCAACTGAAATAGCCTGCCCTTTGGTCGGTCACCGCTCAGTTCTCAAGCTGTTTTTTGCTCATCTTGTCTCTTTACAGAGAGAACTTCTCTGAAACATATCAGACTGGTCCCACCCATACGGGCAGTCCAGATCCAAAATGCCAGCAAGTTCCCTCTGCACGAGAGACACAGCAACCCCAGACGATCGTTTCAGCCTTATAAGGCATCATCAGTGAGGCATAGCTGATATCTCCCTGGGCACCGTGAGCAAGGGGTCCACGTCTGGATTATCCCTTAAACTTGTGGAGAGTAAAAAATGGGTCGCAAGAGAATACTGAGAACGGGCAGCAACTGAAATAGCCTGCCCTTCGGTCGGTCACCGCTCAGTTCTCAAGCTGTTTTTTGCTCATCTTGTGCCATTACAGAGAGAACTTCTCTGAAACATATCAGACTGGTCCCACCCATACGGGCAGTCCAGATCCGAAATGCCAGCAAGTTCCCTCTGCACTATTTCAGCTGCTGTCCGTTCTCAGAATACTCTTGCGACCCGTTTTTTCTCTCCATAAGTTTAAAGGGTAATCCAGACGTGGACCCCTTGCTCACGGTGCCTAGAGAGATATCAGCTATGCCTCACTGATGATGCCTAACAAGGCTGAAACGATCGTCTGGGGATGCTGTGTCTCTCGTGCAGAGAGAACTTGCTGGCATTTCGGATCTGGACTGCCCGTATGGGTAGGACCAGTCTGATATGCTTCAGATATGTTCTCTCTGTAATGGCACAAGATGAGCTAAAACCAGCTTGAGTTCTGAGCGGGGACCCACCGAAGGGCAGGCTATTTGAGCTGCTGTCCGTTCTCAGAATACTCTTGCGACCTGTTTCTTCTCTCCATAAGTTTAAAGGGTAATCCAGACGTGGACCCCTTGCTCACGGTGCCTAGAGAGATATCAGCGATGCCTAACAAGGCTGAAACGATCGTCTGGGGATGCTGTGTCTCTCGTGCAGAGAGAACTTGCTGGCATTTCGGATCTGGACTGCCCGTATGGGTGGGACCAGTCTGATATGCTTCAGATATGTTCTCTCTGTAATGGCACAAGATGAGCTAAAACCAGCTTGAGTTCTGAGCGGGGACCCACCGAAGGGCAGGCTATTTCAGCTGCTGTCCGTTCTCAGAATACTCTTGCGACCCGCTTTTTCTCTCCATAAGTTTAAAGGGTAATCCAGACGTGGACCCCTTGCTCACGGTGCCTAGAGAGATATCAGCTATGCCTCACTGATGATGCCTAACAAGGCTGAAACGATCGTCTGGGGATGCTGTGTCTCTCGTGCAGAGAGAACTTGCTGGCATTTCGGATCTGGACTGCCCGTATGGGTGGGACCAGTCTAATATGCTTCAGATATGTTCTCTCTGTAATGGCACAAGATGAGCTAAAACCAGCTTGAGTTCTGAGCGGGGACCCACCGAAGGGCAGGCTATTTCAGCTGCTGTCCGTTCTCAGAATACTCTTGCGACCCGTTTTTTCTCTCCATAAGTTTAAAGAGTAATCCAGATGTGGACCCCTTGCTCACGGTGCCTAGAGAGATATCAGCTATGCTTCACTGATGATGCCTAACAAGGCTGAAACGATCGTCTGGGGATGCTGTGTCTCTCGTGCAAAGAGAACTTGCTGGCATTTCGGATCTGGACTGCCCGTATGGGTGGGACCAGTCTGATATGCTTCAGATATGTTCTCTCTGTAATGGCACAAGATGAGCTAAAACCAGCTTGAGTTCTGAGCGGGGACCCACCGAAGGGCAGGCTATTTCAGCTGCTGTCCGTTCTCAGAATACTCTTGCGACCCGTTTTTTCTGTGCAATAAAGTGACTAAGGCCAGTAAGGTATTGTCATGCATGAAAAAGGGCATTCATTCTCGGGATGAGAATATAATTTTGCCTCTTTATAAATCACTGGTAAGACCACACATTGAATATGCTGTGCAATGTTGGCACCTGTACTAAAGAAGGATATTATGGCACTAGAAAAAGTGCAGAGGCGGGCTAAAAAATTAATAAAAGGAATGGAACATATCAGCTATGAAGAAAGGTTAACAAATTTAAACCTATTTAGTTTAGAAAAACGTCGCCTGAGAGGGGATATGATAACATTATACAAATATATTCGGGGCCAATACAAACCATTGTGTGGAAATCTATTCACAAACCGGACTTTACATAGGACACGGGGTCATGCGTTCAGACTGGAAGAAAGAAGATTTCGTCTAAGGTAAAGGAAAGGTTTTTTTTACTGTAAGAACAATACGGATGTGGAATTCGCTGCCTGAAGAAGTGGTTTTATCAGAGTCCATACAGATGTTCAAACAGCTACTAGATGCATACTTGCAAAAACAGAATATTCAAGGATATAATCTTTCAATGTAGGGTAATAACTGCTTGATCCAAGGATAAATCTGACTGCCATTCTGGGGTCAAGAATGAATTGGAAGTCCTTCTTTTGGATCAACAGCAAAAAAAACAAATGTGAGGAAGGCTGAACTATGTAACTATGTAACTATGTATAGTACATTTTTACATTAGGTATGAGTCTAGAATAATAATATGTACCTAGTGTCCTGGGTCTGGTAGGGCATTTCTGATTTGGGATTTGAACCCCATCATCCAGGAAAACTAGGGTTAATCAACAAAAGTAGCTTTAAACTCCCCCGCATATGTGAACAGATCATCTCTGCAGCTGTGTATTCGTGCCTATTCTTTGTATGAATTAATTACAAGAAAAGATGTTAGAACATTAAAGCACAAATAAAAGGAAGTTGTATGAGGACAAGGATGAAGTGGAATTGAAAATATAATAACGTACATAAAGTAAAATGGAAAAGTTGTGCGTCCATTATTAAAGTGATACAATGGCAAAACCACACAGTATTCGGTAACTTATTAATGATGCTATCAAGTGCCCAGCGTACAGAAATATTTATACTATTGCGGACATGCTGGCGATCACAATTTTCAGTTAATTATTTACCTTGAATTAGTATAGTGATTTGTGAACGTTGCAGATTTCAGTTGTTGCAGATAATTAGTATATTTTGTTTTCCACAAGAAAGCTTAGCCCAGTGGCAAAACTAATATAGATAGGCCCCTGGGGCAAGAATTTATTTGGGCCCCCTCCAGCGCAAGGTTGGCCCAAAGGTAGACCCCTTTCTGGTGTACAAGTCCCATGATTCTCTGATGAGGATGCGCCTGCACTGTGTTACCAAAGGACAGGTCCCTGGTGTCCTCAGATGTAAGAAACCAGGAAACAAAATCGGAATGGCAAGCCAGCAGTCTGAAATCAGGACTGTCCCACTGAAATCGGGGCTGTTGGGAGACGTGTGCTAGGGGGAAGGTCCCTGAAAGTACAGGACAGTTCAGTTCCTGCCCCATGATTACTGTTCTGGCTTGTATATGGTAGATTATCGTCCAATTGACTATATGGGGATCAGGTTTTAATCTGCATAAATCATGCTGGTGTTCAAATTTGCAGTTGAGCACCCATAATCCCTTATAAACCTTGCCAAGCAGTGGGTATTTTCCCAATTTTGATTGGTGACTTAACAAAGGTTGTTGTTTGAGACCAAACGTTGCCTGTTTGACTTCAATAAAGGCTGCAGTTTGGGAAGGAGCCTTTGTGTGCCCGGATATTTTCTTTTTGCCCATCAGTGGGCGTCAGTTGTTTTTTCTCTATAGCTGCTGTGAGTTAATGAGTGTTTGTTTATATGTGTAACAGTGTGTGTGTATACATCAGTGTGTGTATCTGATTGTAGGACAGACACAAAGACAGACTATATGAATGTGTAAATGTGTAAATGTGTAACAGAGTGTGTATGTTTAATAGTGTATGTGTGTGTGTGTGTGTATATAAGAATAGAGTGTGTGTGTGTTTAACAGTGTATTTATGTGTGTGTGTGTGTGTGTGTGTGTAACAGTGTACATATATATCTGTGTATGTGTGTATCTCTGAGTGTATGAGTGTACATAGGAATAGTGTGTGTGTGTTTAACATTGTATGTATGTGTGTGTGACAGCATGCGTTTATGTGTAACAGTGTATTCATGTGTGTATGTGTGTGTGACAGCATGTGTTTATGTGTAACAGTGCTATTTAGTCAGTGTGAGTGTGGGCGTCTGTGTGTACCACTTGGCAGTTAGCAAAAGGAATATATAATTATAAAAATGTTATAAAGTCAACATTACAGATGTTTCCCTCCAATTATCGAACATCAAAGTAATGGGTCTGAAACACTGACTACATACTGTTGTATATCTGCTTACAATAGCACTGTTATTTGCTTCATTTGAAGTCCTCGGAGTGCACTCTTTCAGATTAGGATTTTCAGGTTTTTTTTTCTTACACACTGTGTGACAAGATGGATTATATGGCTGATATGAAAACAATCCCAGGACTGTTTTTTATTCCCCTGATAGGAGATGGTGTGGTACATGTGGCTGTGACACCGGCTACTGAGGCCTGGCTGACCGAGCAAATTTAGAGTGGAAGAAAAAGAGAGAAGTGAAACCGTGAGACAAAAGTGTCAGAAAGATTGATTAACCCTTAGTGTCTCCTATGATTTTATAAATTAACCTTGTTACACCCCTTTGGCTGTCAATCAGACAACCGGTCCTGTTACTTCCTGGTCTCGTTAACTCAGTGTAGCTAAACTCAAGAGGCAGCAATTGCCCAGAGCACCTGCCTTGCAAAGACTTCTCATTGAGCTGCATTTGGAATTCTGTGATTGGACAGCCACAGAATGTCTGGGCGGGGTTAGAAGGGGAGGGCTTGAAAATACTGCAGACTAGAGAACTGCAGGTTTTGCAAGCATTTTTTAGATATATTCCCAATGGGACAATGCATAATTAAATGCTTCCATGGTTTGATTGGGGGTATAACTACTAAATAGTGATTTTTTTCAAATGTGGGCAGTGGAGTGTCTTTTTAATAAATCGACAGAAAGCATCGGAAGTTTTTCAATATTCTCACTGTATCAACAATTTATTTGTCTAGATTTAAGGGAAAATAATAACCTAAATGGTTTATTCAAGAATTTTTCCAAGTTGGATAATGGTTTAAATTCCATCTGTTTTGGACTACAACGTTCAATTCTCTGGTCAAGTCCCGACAATTTTCAGTTCAGTAAGTACCCTGTCCAGCTTTTCCATATAATTATGTGTAAACCCTAAAATGTGATGTTACCCTAATAAGCAGGAAGGGATGACAGGAAAGTGCCCGATACATAAAAAAACTAAATGACAAATGTAAAAACATTGTGTCCTCCTCCTTATGAACATTGCAAGAGGAGGAGCTAGGAGAATGCTATAGTGTGTCTGTCCATGAACTTTAACACGGTTTTAGGAAGAAGATAGGACGAACTACGAGTACCAAATGATTTCTAAGAATTTGTAGAAGGCACAGAAATAGAAGAATGAATTAGTACTATTCCCAAGGCTGTATTGCGGGTTCTATCTCCATTAAAATCATTCACTGTAAAAAAACTCGATTATAGAAAACCCGAGTTAAAAATGTAACTATGAATAAATGGATACAATGTTGCAGTTACGATGCCGTGCATGCGGAACCATATAATCATATAGCATTGTCAAATAGTGGTTTACAATGCGTAATCCTGATAATAACTGCCGCACCAATTACACTGTCATATCTAGTGCAGTAACGGCAAGGTGTCCAGTGAACGATGACATTTTTATTTTATTTTTTGTTTTTAAACAGTTTGACACATGCTCGCTCCCATGGGCGACCAAGGTCCAAGTATTCGGGATATCAATAGAGGAAGAACCCATTCTGCTTTAGCAATATCAGTCTTAAAAAACTCACAGGCCGAGAGTGTCAGGTAATGGGCTAAAGGGGTACGTGATCCAAAAAGGAATGGGGTGCTTTTTGGGATCTCTCTGCTAATCATTGGCAAGTGGAAGGCAAAGGGTTGTGTCCGGTAACCCTTTACATCATGTATGTTTTCCTTGACGGTATATATACTAAACAGTGATTTAAAAAAATAATCATTTTTATTTGGGCATTGGAGTGTCCCTTTAAATATATGATCTGATGATAATTCAGGCTTATAGAAAAGATAAGTCTGAATTATCATCAAGCCTGAACTCCTATTTATTTCCAACTACGTTTGTGAAGCAAAACATGGTGTTTCTAACTCTCCGCCAATGATTTGTCACCCCAGAAACACGCTATTGTATCGTTGTATTCTTCTTCTTCTTCAGAATAATGGAATGTTGAAGACAGGAAAATGTTTCCCCTGACTCCAGAGCGTCTGCTTTTTACCTACTCCTTTGATGGATTATCGAATGAAAATTTTGTAAAAATAACCCAGGAGTGAATACAATAGCACTTTAAGCTGAAGCAATCATCTTTGACATTTGTAGGTATAAAAGGTAAAAAAAAAAAAAAGTACAAACTGATTTTTTGCTAATTCTGTTAAAAGAAACGTGTATGAATAAACTGCAGAGAACATGTACAAGGCTATATGAAAAGAATTTTTGCAAATGTAGAACAAATATACAAAGATATGTATTGTATGGAACTTATTTAATTATATATTTTAAAGACTTTGTTGATAAAATCCCTAGTAACAAACTAGCAGCAATGCTTAGATTTCCAGCTGTGTTTTACTCCAACTCCCATGATTTACAGACAGCCACTTACCTGTCCTTTTCTCAAGCCATTGTCACGCTGTCTGCCAGAGAGCGATATGGGTCCCCGCTGGTGCGTATCGTTGCAACGGCATTCCCACCTTGCAAGGGGAATGCCGCCGAATACTCAGCATGTCTCTAGGCACCAGCTGGGTCCGCTCCTGCCTGGGAGCGGACCGGGACCCGGCGGGCGGATCTCATTGTGGCGGCATTCCCACTTGGTAATGGGAATGCCGCCAATCACTTACCTCCTCTTGTGATGCCTGCATTCCATTGACAGGCACTTCTCCCCTCACACAGTGGCCAGGTCTGTAATCATTAGAGTAAGAACCTTTTAAGGGTTTTGCTTAGCCCTTTGAGTGCCTAACTTTGGAAACGTATGTGTGACGTCACACACACACGTTCACTGTCACATGTTCCACTGCAGCCAATCAAGGATCACGTTAGGCTATTTAAACCTCTTTCCTTCATTTCTCTGTGCCCTGTTGTGGTTTCCACTCCTGGTTATCTGAGAGCGCGTTCCTGGTATTGTTTCTTGTGTATTTTGACCCTGGCTTTCTTACTGACTATTCTGATCTCTGTATCCCTAGACCTTTGGCCTGGTTCCTGACTATTCTGACTTCTATATTCCTTGACCTTCAGCCTGGCTCCTGACTATTCTGATCTCTGTATCCCTTGACCTTCGGCCTGGCTCCTGACTATTCTGATCTCTGTATTCCTTGACCTTTGGCCTGGCTCCTGACTATTCTGACTTCTATATTCCTTGACCTTCGGCCTGGCTCCTGACTATTCTGACTTCTGTATTCCTTGACCTTCGGCTTGCATATCATTTACGCGAAATCTGTATTCTTGACTTCAGCCTGTCTTGTGTTTTTCCTTTTATACGTTAAATGCGGCTGTTCTAAGGCCTGGTAATACGTCTTAGGGTTTTCTTTATTTTTACGTTCTGCGTGTTGGGCATATTAGTGTATCCTGACAGCCAGGTTCAAATGGTATCAAATTGTGCTGTAACTGTAAGTTTGAGTAATTCTAGTAAATTCTTGTATGTATGCCAACATATTTTTTAACTGATAAAATATTTAAGGGTTTAATTTATGACAGTAATGGTACCATACAATTCCATCATGCTATTGATTTGGATGAGCCCTAATTGCATGATTTTGCTATTACATGACGAAAAGTCATGATTTTATTAAAGACACGGAGGCGAGTATTGCATATCCCTTTCTTTACTGTTGACAAATAGCAGCAAAGGAAACATACAGAATGAAAAAAGAATGAACATGTGATAACGTAGGCCCCTCCCCCTCAGGTCCCAGTATAACAGGCAGCACTTCCCTTCCATTTCCCTCTTTCTGCAGATGCGACCAAAGAACAATGTCCATAACTAGAGTAATGCGAGAATAAAGTCCCAAGGAATAACAGAAAAAACCGAGGAGGTATAACATCACAAACTGGGAAGTGTGGCCGTAGAATTCATAGGACCGATGGAGGACAGCAGGAGGAGACCAATAAACCGGACCCTTGCTAGACGTCTTGCCAGATTAAGCTGTGGAGACATAAAGGACAGGAGCCAACAGGTTAAAGTCGATACTTGTAACTAGTACAAGGTTACACCAGTGGGAACAAAGACCCTTGTATATACAATCCCACAAAACAATCAATGTTAACATATCCAGTAATATTGAAAACAACAATTATAAGGACGGCCCCACTTACCGTCCCAAACTATAACATAGGTGTATCGTGGTATGAGTAATATGGGTGGGGAGATATATACTTACCAGCGAGAGAGTAACAAAAAAGGGTGGGGCAATACTCGCCTCCGTGTCTTTAATAAAATCATGACTTTTCGTCATGTAATAGCAAAATCATGCAATTTTATAACAAGACACGGAGGCTCATATTGCAAGTTTAAAGCTGATCCATTATTACAGCGAATGTGTGTGGGGCCGGCCGAAAGTAGAATTCTCGGAAGGTAGATTCCCTAGACCAATCAGCTGTTCTCATAATGTCTTCCAGGCGGGCGCCCGCAGACATCATAGAAGAGGCCGAAGCCCCTCGTACTGAGTGGGCGCCGAACACTGTAGTGTCAATGCCCGCTTGGGCCAGCAGCCATTTCACCCAGCGTGATAAGGTAGTGCTGGAAACTGGGTGAAAAGGGGGGCGGAAAGATAAGAACAACTGACGGGAGGCAGTAGATCGGTGTGGTTCGGTGCGAGATTCGTATTCACGAAGGCAGGTCACTGGGCATAGCGAAGGAGAGGCAGGGAAACTAGGGTAGGATACCGCCTTGATGGAAGTCTTAGTGCGTCTGCTGATGTTAAAAGTTACCCCGTCCGGGGTGTATGACTTGGCATCGACATCCAGTGCACTGACATCCGAGACTCTCTTGCATGAGATGAGACAGAGCAGGCACACCAATTTGGCCGACAGCTGTTTGAGGGAGAGTCCTGCGTTAGCGGGCCAGGATGAGAGGAAAGTCAATACAACTGAAACATCCCAGGTCGTGGAGTAGCGGGGCCTGGGTGGCCTTGAAAATCTAGAGCCCTTGACGAGTCGGCACACTAGAGGGTGTTGTCCCGCGGGGCGGCCCTCGAAGCCTTGGTGAATCGCCGAGATAGCGGAACGGTAAAGGTTAATGGTCCTGTAAGCCTTACCGGCTTCGAAGAGAGACGTCAGGAACTGCAGGATCGTTGTTACAGGGGCCGAAACGGGATCCTCGTTCCGAGCCATGCACCAGCTAGCCCAAGCTCGCCAAGCTGACCCATATGCCCGTCTAGTGCCGGGAGCCCATGCTGCCGCCAATAAGAGTCTAGTTGCGTCCGAAACTCCTTGGATTTCCCAGGGTCCCCGGAGATTCGCCACGCCAGAAGTGGGAGAGAGCCCTCCAGCCGGAGGGGATGATAGCGACCCGTCGGGTCTTGTAGCAGGTCGTGGCGATCCGGCAGGAGTCGAGGGTAGTCCAACGTCATCTCGAGTATTTGGGGGAACCAAGACTGCGTCTCCCAGAATGGGGTGACCATGACTAGCTCCGCCCGGTGTTTGCGGGTCTGCAGGAGTGAGCGAGGGATCATGGAAAATGGGGGAAAGGCATAGAGGAGGCCTCCCTTCCACTCTTGTAGGAAGGCATCCACTGCCTCCGCCATTGGGTCCGGCCTCCAGCTGAAGAAGCGTGGGAGTTGAGTATTGAGCCGGGAGGCGAAAAGGTCTATGGTAAATGGCCCCCAAAGAGATGATATGTTGGAGAACACCTTCCTGGCTAATCTCCAGTCGCTGGTGTCTGAAAGATAACGTGAACCCCAGTCCGCTTGGACGTTGTGCAGGCCAGGTAAGTACTCTGCGTAGACCATCAGGTTCCGCTCCAGGCAGAATTCCCAAAAATCTTTCGCCAACCTGGCCAGGACCGCCGACTGTGTACCACCCAGGTGGTTGACATATCTCACCGCCGAAACATTGTCCATGCGGAGCCGAATACATGATAGGGCACGGTCCTTGGCGAAGCTGCGGATGGCGAAGGAGCCTGCCAGAAGCTCCAGGGCATTGATATGTAGTCGGGTTTCGGACTCCGACCACCGGCCCCCAGTTGAGATGCCCTCGCAGTGGGCTCCCCAACCGTGTAGACTCGCATCCGAGTCGATCGTGAATTCCGGCGTTAAGCCGAAGATGGCTTTGCCATTCCACGCAGACAGGTTGAGAATCCACCATCGCAACTCGTCTTTCGTCTCGTTGTCCAGGGAGACTAGGTCTGCGTAGGATGCCCCGGCTCTTAGGTGAGCGATTTTTAGGCGCTGTAGCGCTCGGTAGTGGAGTGGGCCTGGGAACACGGCCTGGATTGAAGAGGCCAGTAGGCCTATGAGGCGTGCCAATTGGCGTAAGGTGAGCTGGGGTCGGATAAGGGCCCTGCGCAATTCTTTGCGGATGGAACGAATCTTGGATATCGGGAGACTCAGCGTCGCTGCCCCTGAATCCACTTGGAAACCTAGGAATTCCAAGCGGGTGGCGGGGGTCAGGCATGACTTCTCCCAGTTGATTATGAAACCTAAGCGTGACAGGAGGTTTATGGCTAGTCGTAGGTGTGAGAGGAGGGTGGAGCGCTCCTGAGCCATGAGTAGAATATCGTCTAGGTAGACGATTAGTCGAACTCCTTGACTGCGTAGCCAGGCCATAACGGGCCGTAGAAGTTTTGTGAAACACCACGGGGCTGAGGATAGGCCAAAGGGCAGACAGGTGAATCGCCATATTTCGTGTCGCCAGTAAAAGCGTAGGAGGTCCCGAGAGGCCTCCGCTATTGGCACTGTCAGGTACGCGTCTTTTAGGTCTAGTTTCGCTAGCCAGTCTCCGTGGAGGAGGAGATCCCTTAGCAGGTGAATACCCTCCATCTTGAAATGGCGGTACCTGACTACGGCATTGAGGGGGCGCAAATTTATGACTGGCCTCGATTGGCCGCCTTTCTTTTCCACTAGGAAGATATTGCTTATTACGCCCGCAGGGCTGGGGGGTGCTAGTTCGATAGCCCCTTTGAACTGGAGGGATGAAAGTTCTTCGTCGATCCGACCGCGATCCTGGATGGAAAAGCGGATCGGTCGAGGAGGGGGAATGTGTGTAGGGCGGCAGGTGAGTTCTATATGGAAGCCCTGAATAGTGGCCAGTACCCAGGGATCTGAAGTGATTTGTGACCAGGCTGGGAAAAAATGTTGGAGTCTGCCCCCTATGTAACCCGGAGAAGAAATGTGTGGTAGAAGGCAACTCACCGTATGGTCGTCTGGAGTTTGGGTTACTCCGAAGGCCTCTGGATCGCCATTGACGTCCACGGGATGGAAAAAACATGGGGCGGGAGGTCTCCTGGTATTGGTGATACTGTTGAAAGGAGCCTCTTCCCGTGCCACGGGATTGGGGATAGTTGCGGCCGGACAGACGGCTCCTGCTTCTGCCGGCCCTGGTAGAGACCCGCCCCTGGAATACTCGCCTCATGGAGGCCTGGGCCTTGTCTAGAGCCGTGAATGCCCCCACATAACGCCCCAAGTCTTTGATGAAGGAGTCTCCGAAGAGGAGTCCTTGGGCGTCTTTGCCCGCCTCCGTAAGGGCGAGGTTGGCTAGTTTTGGCTCAATTTTGAACAATATGGCTTTACGCCTTTCAATAGACAGGGAGGTATTTACGCTCCCAGCAATACAAATTGCTCTCTGGACCCAACCTCTAAGGTCTTCAGGGTCGACCATGCGGTTTTCCGCTCTGGCGTCTTCCGCCAAGTCAAATAATTTGGCCAAAGGCCCGAATATGTCCAGGTGCTTGTCCTGGCAGGACTTCAAAGCGGACTCTAGTCCTTTACGGGGGTTCCAGCCCAGTTTAGTGAGGAACTGGGTCATTTTTGGATCAACCTCTGGGGTGTCACACACCTTGTTAGGCACCAGAGGCCTAGGACACTCCGCCCTCAATTTGTTGCGGGCCGCCTTGCTTAAGGGTTTTCTGACCCAATTTTCCAGATATGTGGCAACGTGGTCGGCTGGGAGCCACTCCGCCGACCTCGGATGATGAAGGTCATCCGGATCGAAGAGTGGGACCCCCGAAGGATCCACGAGGGATGGCCCCGCAGCCGCAGGGTTCCTGGTCCCCGTCTCGCCTCCGGGCATCTCTGCCTGAGCAGAGGAAAGGAGGTCGAGAGCGCCATCGGCGGAATCCGCATCAGAGTCGGAATCTGACTCATTCATAGCCTCCTCATTTGACCCGATTTCTGAGTCGGTGCCGCTCTCAATCTGTGCTCTAGCACATTTCCAAAGCCGCGCCCGTTCTGCCTGGCGCGGAAAGGCTCTTTTGCGTGGATGGGACACGCTTTCTGGGGCGACCGAAGGTACGCCAGTCATGGTGTTTCTGGAGGCAGAGGAGTGTTTAGATTTACGGGCAGCCTTTTTGAAGTCCCCTTTAGATACCTCTCCCTGGGGTGTCGAGGTGCCCGAGAGTTGCTCGTCTGAAGGACGGGGCAAGAGGGCTTGTGAAATGGTGTGGGAGAGGGTGGAGGACATAGACCCCATAGCAGCCATAATGGCGTCTGTCACCGAGCGCTGTAGCGCCAGAAACTGTGGTCCATCGGGTTGGGTAGTCCCATCCGCCATAGAAGGCGAAATATCTGAGGTGACAGGGGCCTCAGTTCTGATTACTGGGGAATCCGACTCCCCAGAGTGAGCGGACCCAGTAGATAGTCTGGGTTTAGGCATGATCAAGGACGTATGGGTTAGTCACCCAAACAATCTAAGCAAAGGAAAAAACGCTCTCACCAGGGCCCAGACCAGCGACACACTAAGAGGTAGGGACAGAATGACAGAAAATGGCCGCCGGGAATCTCGCGGGATTCGCGGCACCCGCAAGCTACGCGGAGGAATAATGAAACAAGAAGAAGTGCGCAGAGAGGCGCTCGAGCAGAAGAAACAGACAAGGTTACATAAGCAGGGGAGGTCTGGGCCCTGAGGCTAGTGTATAACGACACAATTATTAACCTTCGAAATAAAAGACTAAATAAATACAAATAAATAAAAATCCATTAAATTATCAATGAATAGTATATAAGAGAAAATATGGCATGTACTTATCTTTGTGTCAGAGCAGCAAAGAAAGAGGGAAATGGAAGGGAAGTGCTGCCTGTTATACTGGGACCTGAGGGGGAGGGGCCTACGTTATCACATGTTCATTCTTTTTTCATTCTGTATGTTTCCTTTGCTGCTATTTGTCAACAGTAAAGAAAGGGATATGCAATATGAGCCTCCGTGTCTTGTTATAAAATCATGTTTTAAATGACGCAGGACAGCAATAAACTTCTAGCCGGATATCCATTTGCGGTAATTCTTTCTTGTCCCAGCAATGGTCATGTATAAATCTCAGCCATTCTTGTCGTGATAAAAGCCAGGAAGCATGGGAGACATATTTGAACTGTAGTGGTTTGTCTGTGTTTTAATGTTGTTAGTAAAATAGCACTAGCTGTCCGTATTAAGGTGGGAGGGCCTGGGATTACATTCACTGGGTAAATTGGACATATATTATTTACAACGAAAATAAAATTCAACTTATCCAATCCTTCCCTCACTTACTGGAAGGAATACCTTTATTTATAATACTGGAGTGGTTTAAACAGTATAGATGTAGTCTTTCCATGTTCCTCTAGAAGAGAGGTTACTTCCCTCTAATTCAGTGGCGAGAGGGTCTCGCTGCCCCCTGCAGATCATCACTATTGAGAATCTCTTGGCCCATCGAATGCTTCTCATAGAGAAACACTGGTGTGGGGGGGCAAGATGCATGCGCCACAATCACCACGCACAGCCTGCTGTTCTTTTCATAGAAAAACTGTGGGCGGAAGGGCACGTGCACGGCAAATGCAACACACAGCTGTTAGTTCTTTTCATAGAGAAACTGTGTGAGACAGGGTGCATGCGTGACCACCGCCACTCCAAGTGGCTGTTTTTTTATAGTGAAAAATGGGAGACAGGGTGCATGCGCAACACTCGCCATTCCAAGGTGTCTGTTTTTGTTTTTTTTATTGAGAAACAATGGTAGACAGTGTGCATGTGCGACAATTGCCACACACAGCCGGCTGTTCTGTTTATAGAGAAACAATGGGAGACGGGGTGCATGTGCGACAATTGCCACACACAGCCGGCTGTTCTGTTTATAGAGAAACAATGGGAGACGGGGTGCATGTGCGACAATTGCCACACACAGCTGGCTGTTCTTTTTATAGAGAAACAATGGGAGACGGGGTGCATGTGCGACAATTGCCACACACAGTCGGCTGTTCTTTTTATAGAGAAACAATGGGAGACGGGGTGCATGTGCGACAATTGCCACACACAGCCGGCTGTTCTGTTTATAGAGAAACAATGGGAGACGGGGTGCATGTGCGACAATTGCCACACACAGTCGGCTGTTCTTTTTATAGAGAAACAATGGGAGACGGGGTGCATGTGCGACAATTGCCACACACAGCTGGCTGTTCTTCTCCTAGAGAAACAATGGGAGACAGGGTGCATCTCTTCTTCTCATAAAGAAACACGGGGGGGGGGGAGGGGTGGACCTGGCTGGGAGCATTGAAACCAATGTTCTCTGTGAGAAGCATTTAATAATGCCTTGAGCAAGCACTCAGACTGAGAGGGATCTCCCTTGGCTATCTTGATTGACAGCTGGGAGAGTGAAACCCAGAAGCTTTATAAAAGTGTGATTTTTCTTTTTAAAAGATTACTTTTACAAAGTAAGAAAGACATGAAACTCTGTTATCTACTAAAGCCCTCCAGTAAGATGCAATGCTCTAGGTGTAGAATATTCCATTAATACTAGATTATGATTGACGTCTTATAATAGCCTGGAATGTATAAAGTATTAATCCTTCCTTTGCTCCCCCGCATTTATTCTGGAGTTAAGGTGTACCTGCACACCTAACAGCATTTACAGGGTTATTCAATAAACTATAACCTGTCAGGTATTTACATTGTGGGCAAAAGAAACCAGATTGCAAAAAATCATCAGTTTTGAACTATTTTGGCTAAAAACACTATGCGTTCCTGACATTTCACTCTTTAGTAAATAAACCATTAAACAGTTTTAATATTACATGAATACATTGCACTCGTCAAAGAGGTAGAACTATCCAGGTGAAGAAGGTTTATGACACCAGCGCAGTAATAAAGACTGCTGCCTCCCCATCCCCATACAATTCAAATTATATATTTCATTTCCCAAAGCTAATCGCGCTCTGTTCCTTGTCCCGTTTAATGGATTCAGATATACAAGATTATTAACCAAAGTGAGAATTCCAAGTGAATTCAAAGTAAATTCCAAATTTAGGTCAAAGTAGCCTGAAATGGAAACATTCTCTAAGTCACCTATGTTTCCAATTCGACTACTCTGGCCTTAACCCCTAAGGACACATGACATGTGTGACATGTCATGATTCCCTTTTATTTCAGAAGTTTGGTCCTTAAGGGGTTAAAGGGACAGTATAGTCACTAGACCAACTCAGGGCTGTATTTGCCACGAGGCAAACAAGGCATTTGCTTAGGGCAGCACTTTTAGGGGGGCGGCAAAAAACGCCGCCCTAAGTGCCCGGGAAAATGCCATGTTTGCCTCATTCTGGGGGGCCCAAGAGGTTTCTGGCTGGCCACCTTAGGACCCCCAATGCGTTCAGACACTCAGCGTGTGGCAGGTGGTGAGGGAATGCAGTTCTCTGAGTTCTTCCTGCTCCCTCGCGCGCCCTTCTATGATGCCAGGAGCCGGAATATGACATCACTCCGGTCCTGGCGGTGCACGAGGGAGCAGAACAGGAAGAGTTCCCTCACCGCCTCCATAAGCGACTGCCTGTCCACCCAGCCAGGAGCCTGCCAGCAGCCCAACCAGAAGGTGTCAGCCCAGCAGCCCATCCAGAACGTGTCAGCCCAGCAGCCCAGCCAGAAGGTGTCCGTCCAGCAGCCCAGTCAGAAGGTGTCAGCCCAGCCAGAAGGTGTGCGCCCAGCAGCCTAGCCAGAATGTGTCAGCTCAGCAGCCCAGCCAGAATGTGTCAGCTCAGCAGCCCAGCCAGAATGTGTCAGTCCAGCAGCCCAGCCAGAAGGTGTCCACCCAGCAGCCCAGCCAGAAGGTGTCCACCCAGCAGCCCAGTCAGAAGGTGTCAGCCCAGCCAGAAGGTGTGCGCTCAGCAGCCTAGCCAGAATGTGTCAGCTCAGCAGCCCAGCCAGAATGTGTCAGCCCAGTAGCCCAGCCAGAATGTGTCAGTCCAGCAGCCCAACCAGAAGGTGTCAGCCCAGCAGCCCATCCAGAACGTGTCAGCCCAGCAGCCCAGCCAGAAGGTGTCCGTCCAGCAGCCCAGTCAGAAGGTGTCAGCCCAGCCAGAAGGTGTGCGCCCAGCAGCCTAGCCAGAATGTGTCAGCTCAGCAGCCCAGCCAGAATGTGTCAGCTCAGCAGCCCAGCCAGAATGTGTCAGCCCAGTAGCCCAGCCAGAATGTGTCAGTCCAGCAGCCCAGCCAGAAGGTGTCCACCCAGCAGCCTAGCCAGAAGGTGTCAGCCCAGCAGTCCAGCCAGAAGGTGTCCCCCCAGCAGCCTAGCCAGAAGGTGTCAGCCCAGCCAGAACGAGTCAGCCCAGCAGCCCAACCAGAAGGTGTCAGCCCAGCAGCCTAACCAGAAAGTGACAGCCCAGCCAGAACGTGTCAGCCCAGCAGCCCAACCAGAAGGTGTCAGCCCAGCAGCCCAGCCAGAACGTGAAAATAACAGCTTATTGTATTTGTTCTGGTAAGTCGAATCAGTCCCTCCAGGCTTTTTGCAGTAAACACTGTCTTTTCAGCAAGAATTTAGTGTTTACATTAAAGCCTAGGGATACCTCCACTGGTAGGCTACTAGAGGTGCTTCCTGGGGCAGTGCTGCACAGTGTGACGGACATTAAGTATCTCCACCCTCTGCATGCAGACACTGAACTTTCCTCATAGTGATGCATTGATTCAATGTATCTCTATGAGGAGATGCTGATTGGCCAGGGCTGTGTTTGGCTTATGCTGGCTCTGCCCCTGATCTGCCTTCTTGACAGTCTCAGCCAATCTTATGGGACAGCATTTTGATTGCCTCACATAATCACTTCTGATTACGTAAGCCAAGCAGTAGGGTCAGGGGCAAAGCCAGCAGCTGCAGACTTGAACAAAAGTACAATTTTACTATATTTAGAGGGTAAGCAGGGACCAGGGGGGCTAGTGGTTTTAACACTATAGGGTCAGGAAGACATGTTTGTGTTCCTGACCCTATAGTGTTCCTTTACATTTGAAATTCACTTTGAATTCACTTTAAATATTCCTATTAGTGAATAACCCTGTTAGTTTGATAATTAATTACAGTAATCTACATACTGTCTGGCAGGAGCAGAATAAACAATTAAATCCTTACCCAACACAGATACTTTGAAACCTATAGGTCTTTCATTCAGCCAACCACTGAGCAGGATCTATTTCACCAAGTAAAAGGAATCTATAAAACTAAGCTACATAAACAAAACCACGGTAACGAAGAGAAGATAATGTAAGTGTAACATCTGTGGGTATGTTAATAAATCAATTTATTATTCACCTGGCTGCAAAGTTGGAAACTGGAATGTATTGTAGACTTTGCAAGAATCTAGTGGAATCCATTGGAATATTAAGAAGGGTCGGTTTTTTCCCCTTTCACTTTTTTTAGGTGTATTATATCCATATAGCTGGGATTTTAGTGTTCCACACTTCTCTTATGGTTTTGATATAATGGAACTTTGCAAATATTATGCCACTAATGCTTTGTCTTATTAACTAAACAGTGAATCGGTGATTCAGTTTCAAAAATAAGGCTTAAATGCCCAGTTTGTGAAACTTCACATAAAAAAAAAAAAAAAAAAAAAAAAGATTTTAGCTACTTTGGTCAAAATTCTGCAATTCAGTTCAGTTGCTAAATCACTTAAAAAACGAACAACAAAACAGCACATTTCTAATTCTTTCTATAGAACCATAAGTGGATACACCCTCAGCACTCATGGGGTTAAAACCTTAAATATGGGCAGATGAAATATTGAACAAGTTTGACTAGTTTCACTGGTATATAATTATCTATAAAAATGTCACTTCATGCTTCAATTAATAACGCTTTAACCCTTTAAAAAATATATCTGAGTTTCCCAAGTTGGAGATTAAAATTAAACCAGAAATTGAATTTAACTTAAATTTCAATCTGGGCCTCGATTTAATATATTTGCGTAAATGTTTAAACTGATTTTTCAAGGTTTTAAATAAAAATATATATATATTTTAATCAATAAATATATCTATACTTCAAAAACGATCAAACTAGGAAATACAGTAAAATGCTAGGGATATTGCCCTATATAACAATGTGTAACTAAGCCTGATAATAAGTGACATATAATAGCTTCTATTATAAGATTGCCGGCAGGCTTCTCAAAACCTCCAACTCTGTCAATGTAAATACATTGTATTATTGCCTTTACTAAATGTATCCAGCACTGCTGAATGTGTTAGCACTAAATAAATTATAATAATCGACATGATTTATCTTTATACACGTGTATACAGTGAGTGACAAACTTGTCTTTTCACACATACATTTGATCGCTAAACTCATTTGACAGAATTTTTTAATAAATCCCGACTCCCACATTACTCTCTCCTTTGCTATATAACCATAGTATAGTGTTAGCATAGCTCAGATTTCCGATCGGTATTGCTGCTGATAAGATAAGATGAGATAAGTCAGCTACTTCCAGTTGTAGAAGAAATGGATCAGATCTTGGGGAAACCCTGTAACGGAAAGAGGCATCTAGTTTTTAATAATTTTCCCTTATGTTCTATAGATAATGCAGGTGCATATAATAATAATAATAATAATAATAATAATAATAATAAAAAAAAAATAATAAAAAAAATGTCCTGCATTCCTTGCTGTATTAAAATCATTGTGCCATCACAATTAATTAATTAAGGGGTTATATATAGTTTGCTAGTAGCTTGGTAAAGACAGGTTTTCTGTCGAAATGTTGCTGCTGCTTTTTGGGTGTCCGTAAGAGGATCTGAATGTACAACAAAGAGTGCTGGATATTTTATTATGATTTATTCCTGAAAATAAAATTGATGGATTGCAAAGCTGTGGTCCTTTTGACCCCTTAGAGGACATGTATTCCTTTAATTAGGCAGGTGCTATTCCCTTTATTATTGGTGATCTATAGATAATGCATTGAAATAATGTCTTGTAGATGGAGATCTCTATTTTCCCAGAAGACACACATTGTCTGTTATAGAGTTTGGCACGTCCTCATTGCCTTCAGAACAATGCCAGTCAGACTCAGTTTTCATGTTACAAATGGCAGCTAGGTTAACCACTGTGCTTTAGCTCTCAACTTAAAGGGATGCTATAATCACCAGAACCATTACAGCTTAATATAGTGGTTCTGATCCTTGTACGATTTCAGCGTAAACTCTACATTGTAACACCTCTAGGTGCAGTCACTCAGATGGCCACTAGAGGTGCTTCCTAGTTCATTGTTACACAGTGTGAGTAAAATCACCTTTATTCTCCGGAGAGTGGTGGGCCCGGGACCTTCAAGCACCATCATCATAATACATATGGTTCAATAATATAACACAAAGGAGATATTTGTACAAGGATGCTGACATTTGTAGAATAATGCATACCTTCCCAAACAATGGACACAGATCAATAATCCACAACACAGCCAGAAGAACTAAACATTTATGTCACTAAAGTTGCGTCTGCAGCAAATCCCCAGGTTTTGCAGCTGCTGCAGTGAGTTCTGCCCAGTAGAACCCAACCCATACTAAGAAAAAAATCCAACATGGAGGATGTTATGGGTAAACCTTTGTCGTAATGGAAGGAAAGTGAAATAGAATAGAAAGTAACGGATAAAAAGACAAAAATGGTAAGAAAAGAGAAGAAATGAGAGTGATAAGATTTAGGTGAGTGTTGATGGAGTAGGGAAGTAGCCCAGTCATGGTGCTCACACCTACAAGTAAGATGGGTGGGTAGAGCTCGGTGTGACAATGATTTGCTCCCAAACTATAGCTTGAGCGTAATCATAGTTGGAAAAGAGTGATACAGCCTTAATATTAAATGGGTATTGTATACACTACAACAGCTTTACCTCATTGAAGTGGTTATAGTGTCTGGAGCTCCATGGCACCATCCATCTCTTCAGTGGTAAACTGTGTCTACTGTTTTAATGCCAAACAAGAGCATTCTATGTGTGCTGCTGGGGCCAATGAGGAAGCATTATTCTGAGCAGCAGTGATTGGCTGAGAATTTCAGGTAACCACATTCATCCTATCACAGCGCCCAATGCAAGAATTAATAGGATTGGCTACAAAGAAATGTATAATCTCTGCCTTGGCCATACCTCCAGTAGGGGCAGGCTGTGGGTGTCTGGGGCCCTTATTTAGTGTTAAACTGCTCCGAAATGGTTAAACACTGTATTGAGAGTCAGTGCCAGGGGAACGCAGACACTATGACCAATTCAATTCATTTAGATGAAATAGTTATAGTGAATCAGTGTCCCTTTAATGCAGACTCGTCAAATCCTTCCAATAACCTGACCGATTGGCTCTGAGACCTGGTGTCTGGAGGACTAGGAAAAAGACAGAGAGAGGAAATCTCTAAATGTTATTTACTAGGAGAGCATTTACAGGGCATGTGAATCAACATTTGATAACTGAAACTTTGTATACAAGTAATCTAGAAAATCTTCTGTTGTAGACAGAATCCAAGACCTATTGATTCCACAAGGCTTTGAAGGAAATACTCCAAACATTCTAAACATAGACAATCTTTTTTTAATAACCCTTCTACTATCAGAGATGCTTAAAACACTGTAAACTGTAAACTTGTAATAAATAATCTCTCTGTGAATGAAAAGTTCTCAAGAGTCAACACGTATAATGACTATAATTTGTCAACTCTAATTAACCACAAGTGCAAAAACCAACATACGTCTACAGCAACATCAGGGTGAAACAAGTACGCATGGCTCGAAACGTGCATTTTAGGTGACTGCTAGTCTGATACAAAATGTTAATTGTCTTGTGATGCAATAAAATCCTAATCAGACTATCAGCAGCCTTACCTTTCTTGTTTTATGTTACATTTTGTACCGTAATCAGCTATCTAAATTAGGCCCATTGTAAAGAGAGTGCAATGGGCAGTGATTCTGGCAGCGAACCTGTTCTGCTATTCCTCCTACTGTACCTTCGCTATTTGTCTTTTCATCCCAACGTTTGTTACCATTATAATTTGTATATGATTTAGCAAAGTATTAATTGCATATTCATGGCTCCCACCTGGACTTACATAACTACGAGTTAAAGTGTTACTCGGAGCATCGCTGGAGTGGTTATGATGGTAGGATGGTGGTGCCCATGGCCAGTTTCGCGGTAACGATTTGCGTGTCTTACCTGGTCCTGCCTGGCACCTGGTCTCCTTATAGGCTGGCTGTGACATGCATCCAACATGGAGGTGACCAGTACCAGAACTAGAGAGCTAACCACGCTGTCCGCTAATTATTGCAATTCTGTGCATTGGAATAAGCATTAAATTGACATCAGCCAGTCCAGGCTAATGACACGGTCACCCGAATGACAGAGTCGGGGGGGAGGGGTTAATCATAGCATAAAGGTGCACATACTGACTTCAGGCACCATGACCACTTCAAGTCAATGACACTGTCATAATGTTTGGAGTAAACCTTTAACTGTTTATTTGCTGGGAGTGGTTTAGCTGAGGGCGTGTTCACTCAGTTCTAGCAGGTTATCATTGACAGATAACATGGAAGTTAAAACTGCGGCGACAGAGGGGACAGTTTGAAAGAATTGGGGGGTGGCGGGCAACCTGTTAGCCTCTTCACCTTAGGATTTAGCCCCTTACTCATGATTATATGCGATTACTATTAATTGATCATATTTTTTAAAAAATTAAGGAGCTCACAGTGAATGAGGATTTCAACTTTTACTGAACGGTTTGAACTACTTCCAGCAGAACTGTTTATATACTAAGCTGGGTGTCGATTCTTGGCCACGGTTGAAAGTTACACAGTTGCTGTTAGTACACTGTCCCCAGTAATATGTAATCCAGTTGTAATGTACAAAGTGTCTCCTGCAGCTCTCCTTTTAATGGTTTTATGGCACCCGTGACCTGACTACTGTGCATGGGATTATGGGTAATAAATGCATTCCGAGCCCTTCACGCCAAGAGGTTAAGCTAATTCCATTTTATTGTGAGAGACCTGGGAAGTCGTTTATCACAAAGAGGTTAAACATAAACATCCGTTCATAGGCCATGGTGGGAACATATATTTCCCTCTTATTGTAAAGCGCTGCGGAAGAAGCTGGCGCTATGTAAATACCAATAACAATAATACTATGACAATGTCATAAAGCAAACAGAGAATCTAAAGCTACATTGAAAGAAACAAACAAACAGACTGACCTGTGGTGGATACAATTTATAAAAAATGTATAAACGTGTTTAACCCCTTAAGGACCAAACTTCTGGAATAAAAGGGAATTATGACGTGTCAGACATGTCATGTGTCCTTAAGGGGTTAATCTATGGTAACACTGGTTGTCAATAAAAACGAGTTTATTTTATCTTTTTTTAATTGTATATCTTACTTAGATTGGAGCTGAATATCTTCCCAGTACCTGAATCACGCAGGGAAAAGTGGAAAAAGTTCCCCAATTATGGTCTGACTGTGCTTATGCATAAAATACACAAAATGGAAAGATTATCTAATTACAGTTAATTAATATATGTTTTCTTTTTTTATTTGATTCCAACCTATATCTCACAATATGAGAAAAAAATGTCACAAGTGTGAATCTTTTCATTGTCACATACAACACCCATTTAAAGACTAAACTGGTGTCCCCTGCCATTTTTTCCAGTGCCAAGTTTACCTTGGCGCTACTTGGCTCTCCTCTTCCTGTTATGTAACAGAGGAGGTAAGGCCACCTCCACAATGGTCTGATTCAATGCTTCTTATAGAGGAGCATTGGGGACCCCATGCATCTGCGCAGGGCCCATCAGATTTCCCCATAGGTAAGCATGGAATCAATGCTTTCCTATTGGGGCTGCAGTCACGTTACTGAGTTTTACTTGGTTGCTGCAGCACACAGGGCCTCAATATGGCAGACACTAGAGGTGTGTTTAAGCTCGCAATATAAACATTGCCGTTTCTCCAATTCTTCATTGAGATGATGTGGCCTGGATCAATGCCAGATTAAGAGCCCAGTGTGCCTGGTGCTGACAATTATGATGGGCCTAATTATAGAATTGTATTGACCGAAAAACACTAAAACAGCCATACTTTCCAAGCGTCATGTAGCTGGTGGAGATGGTGCTGGAGGGAAAGTCATAGGATGCAGCTATGAGAAAACACATACCCTATGCTAATCTCACGCTTTCATCTTTCAAGTAAATCCATTCTCCTAAACAACAGAGTCCAGTAAAGTAGGAAGTCTATGGATGGGGGAAAAGGGTGGGCCACTGACGCAAATCACAATCAGAATTGCCGAAAGGGGCGGACATACCCAAAAAATCTGCCTGAGGAATTAGAAGGTCAGCTTGGCATGAGTGCATGTCATGCTGCCTGCCAATCATGCAGGCTGGCCAACTAAGGGCATACTAGACAGACAGCACCCTGAGCTTGGCATAAATGCGTCTAATGATGCGCTCGGTCTACGCTTTCTAAGAACTGTCCCCTATCAGTCACTTGTCCACTCTTTTCCTTACCTTCTTACTAGCAGGCAGAAGCACTTGTTACACAGTCTGGGACAGAGAAAAGGTGTATGTAGTGAGTGTAGAAGAAAGTGAACATGCCACTGAACATGAGACTGAAGCAGCGAGAGTATTTGCATAGTGCGCAACGTCAGCTTTACCTTAACTTATTTAATTGTCAGCCAGACCACACAATTTTGTGAAGAGTAGTAAAAAAAAAAAAAAAAACATGAATTTTTTTTTGTTTGTTTTAAAAGCAATGAGCCTATTCTATGGGCATTGCCTGGCGCTGCAGCTCCATCAGCCCCTATGTTAATCCGGCCCTGGCCAGGGTGACTTTAGTTGTCCTTTAAGCATCTGCATAGGCCAAAGGGTAGAAATATGAACAACTGGACTTTTTCTTGGGTTATATAGAACCAGCTAAGTTTTAACCAGTTTTACTCCCATCAGCCATATTCTTCTCCTTGTCCTACACCCTACTTCTGCAAATTGAAACAATCATTCTAGGCATCTTCACAGTTTAGAATGGTTGATAGAGCACCCCGAGCGTACCCCTGCTTGGCACGGCTTACTGGAGATCACTAGCTCTCTATCACCTTCGTGATCGTTGGTCAGATAAGGGCGGCTTCTGACCAAAAACAACTTTAAGATGGCTGCCTCTACAGACCAAGGGTAAGCCAGGAAATTCACTGAAAACTGATATTTACTGACATCTAAAAATTACAATATAATAACTGCACTAACTACTAACTGTAGCTTTAATATATGTCATATATAAGTCTAAATAATACTAAAAAGATATTTTTCTTGAAGCCAGGATATATTCCATTGGCATCATACAATCTGTAAGAACTGTTCTGTTCTAGAATCTATAGGCCCAAAATACTCACACTGAACAATAATAGCCGTTTACAGCCAGAGAAATAATCAATGTGAAAGCGCTTGACTGAAAGCTATTCTGAATGTGAAGAGATGATAATACGTTTGAATATATCTTAATGAAGCTATTTATGTTTTGTTCGATGCCGTGCTAAATCCGGGGCAGGAAAAGTTTGGAAGTGTAGCTTAAAGGGATATTGTGACTTCTATAGAAATTACACCATTGGATAAAACATTAACAATCTCCTATAACTTGTGTTAAATTTTCCACGTGACGCCTTAGTTTGTATCATAAGAATGTAACAAATGGCATCACAACCCACTTTACTCCAGCCAACGCTGCTTTGGAAGAGATGTTTGTCATCTTCTCTCTATGCCGTCTGACAGACATAAAGAACAAAGCTTTTAACCGTGATTGACAGTAGCCGAGATGCAGGTGACCAGTTCCCATATAAAAGTAAATATAAAACTGGGTATTTTTACATTTAATTTTATTTCTTTTTCACAAATCACAAACATATTATTGTTAAATACAGAGGCTATGAAAACTGAATCAAAATATTAAGAAGTGACTATGTCCCTTTAATAACTCTTCTATCAGCTTCGACCACTTGTTTCAGAAACAAACCTTACTTGTCCCCAATATGAATTCAAATATCATTCAATCATTGGATAACTACAGCACATTGTTTGCTGCTTTTAAATATCAGCAAGAAACTAGGTGACATGCTCCCTTTTTGGGAGGCCATTTTTACTCTGCACTAACAATTGTATTCCCATCAGTGGTACACCCCCTCCAGCCCTGCCCGGTCCTTGTCCCACTTTCATGAGTCCCGAATCTTAATGTGTAATATGCAGCGTAACACTGCAAATGTTCACGTACTATTTCCAATGATGCTCAATTCCTCAGTCCTCTAAAAAGAATTGTTATTTATGTTTTATAGCACTTCTGACGGCACAGTCGTTTACAGTGTTTGTGCTAAGATTTGCTGCTGGTATAATTTTACACGTTACTGTAATCTGTTTTATATTGAAACAATGCTTGTAAAATGACAAGCTGCTTGTCTACGATAATCCCGATGGTTTTATTATGGCGGCCATATCAAAGGATGGCAATTGATGGTCAATGATTTAATTCACTGCCATAATGACGGAATTCTGATGAAGTGATACTAGAGCTATTTACCAAAGTGTGCGCCATTGGGAATTCAAAAAGGTTGATCCACTAAAGTGAATTTCTGGTAATTAATAGTAAATTCAAAGAGAAATTCAAATATTGGGACAAAATAACTGAATTAAAAACACTGCTGACTTGGAGAATATTGAGAGTTTGGCAATGGTGAGGGAATTTTTCAATTTAAATTTACGTACTTTGAATTTCAACAATACACAGAGAATAAACAAAAAAAAAAGAAAAAAATGCAATTCTACCTGTGTATGATTTACTGAGAAGATTATAAGCTTAAAGGGAAACTCCAGTGCCAGAAAAACAATCCGTTTTTCTGGCACTGGAGGGTCCTTCTCCCTCCCACCCCCCAATCCCCGGTTACTGAAGGGGTGAAAACCCCTTCAGTGACTTACCTGAGGCAGCGGCGATGTCCCTCGCCGCTGCCTCCTCCTCCGCGACGCTCCTCCTTGTGATTGCGTCGGCCGGTGGGCGAGACTGATCTCGCCCACCGGCCGAGGAGACCTAATGCGCATGCGCAGAAATGCTGCGCATGCGCATTACGTCTCCCCATAGGAAAGCATTGAAACTAGGAAGTGACCTCTAGTGGCTGTCTAGTAGACAGCCACTAGAGGTAGAGTTAACCCTGCAATGTAATTATTTGGTTAATGAAAAACTGCAATAAATACACTTGCAGGGTTAAGGGTAGTGGGAGTTGGCACCCAGACCATTCCAATGAGCAGAAGTGGTCTGGGTGCCTGGAGTGTCCCTTTAAAAAGTAACTTTTAATAAATAAATCTAAAATAAAAATATATTAAAGAAAAATAATAATATGAACAGCAGGAGTGAGTGGAGACTATACAGCGAGTAAAACTCTGTGACTACTTATACAAGCTGTATAAGTGTATACATAATAACACATGCTGAAGCAATACTGTTTTGCTATAATATAACATCAGGGTGTTCCCAAGTAATAGAGGTGATACTGTATTAAATATCACTAATAGCTGTAACAAGAGGGGGGAGATAAGACGACTGCTAAACCAGTGCCTACAATAGTTAAAAGATTTATGGATAAGTAAATCACTACATGATAGTACAACTAACGACATGGGTTAACTCCACATACAATAATTGATAATGTTCTATGGTTCTTAACCTCAGAAAGATCCAAGATAATGGTTCAGCTAAGACAGATTTCTGACAGACGGCCATTAGCCAGTTAAATATCACAAAAGCTGCCTAGATCATAGCAGCGTATTGATAATAAATAAAGGTTTCTGTCAAGCAGTGAAGTGTAAAATAAGGGGTTGCTGACCTGGCTCCGTTTTTTCTGCAAGATACCTAGCAGTATATTCTAGTGTAACAACGGCTGCCTGCACTGAATGATGTTATCTTATGCTTGACCACAGTGGAGCAGAAAGTAGTAGCTCAGCTGTGAAGGACTGCTGACAGGCAGCAGTTAACCGGTTAAAAGTCACACAAGTTGCCTAAGTGCTAGCTGCATCTAAATAATAGGTCAAAGTGTAAAGAGAGGGTTTGCAAACAGTTTTGAACAGGTTGCCTAGGTAGTAGAAAATATACAGACAGTGACAGAGGAAGGCGTATAGAGTACACAAATTTTATGTACTCTGTACATACTTTATTTCGCTTTCTTTTTCCTTTATTATGTTTATGGGGGGAGATTGATAAGACCAGGCATTTTATTAAGGGGTGCCCTCGAAGGCACAAGACTCAGGAATCTTTATTCTATACGCCTTCCTCTGTCACTGTCTGTATATTTTCTACTACCTAGGCAACCTGTTCAAAACTGTTTGTCAGAAGTCTGTCTTAGCTGAACCATTATCTTTGATCTTTCTGAGGTTAAGCACCATTGAACATTATCAATTATTGTATGTGGAGTTAACCCATGTCGCTAGTTGTACTATCATGTAGGGATTTACTTATCCATAAATCTTTTAACTATTGTAGGCACTGGTTTAGCAGTCGTCTTATCTCCCCCCTCTTGTTACAGCTATTAGTGATATTTAATACAGTATCACCTCTATTACTTGGGAACACCCTGATGTTATATTATAGCAAAACAGTATTGCTTCAGCATGTGTTATTATGTATACACTTTTACAGCTTGTATAAGTAGTCACAGAGTTTTACTCGCTGTATAGTCTCCACTCACTCCTGCTGTTGATATTATTATTTTTCTTTAATATATTTTTATTTTAGATTTATTTACTAAAAGTTACTTTTTAAGCCTATAATCTTCTCAGTAAATCATACACAGGTAGAATGTCATTTTTTTCTTTTTTTGTTTATTCTCTATGATATTCACCATTTAGGGGTTACCCCCCTTTTTTGTGCCCTCTACCTTGTGATATCTAAAATTTTGGCCCTAGGTTAATTCTTTTCATTTTCTTCGTTCAACAATACACACTTTAATAAATAATCCTCTCTGTGTGTTTATTATTTTACCAGGTTTATTTAGGGGGTCTACGTACAGAAACACAGCAATGGTGCATCCTGTGATAAAAATGTAATTTCACACAAAACGATGAAAAGAAAGTGAAATTGGCAAAGTGTCACCAAAATCGCCAAACACACCGCACATGATCCAGCATATCTGTCGCTAACAAGCCTTCTGGACACATAGTAGCAAAAGGACTGGAAATAATCGTTTTAATTAGGCTGTGAAAGAATGGAATCTGAAATTTAATTAATACATTTTTCTTGTTCTACTGCATGCATTGACATGCAAAATAGAATAGTACCATGTGTCTAAACAGAATAAATTATCATGGAGTGTTTCTGGTCTTTAAGAGGTTTAAAGCAAATTAAATGAATGCGTGCACAATACAAGGTCTCTCTATATATAAAAGGTCAAGCTTTTCTTGATGATTGGTTTATAGGCCATACCGTGATGAGGTGTGGAAGAGGCTGGAATGACTGTCTGGAGTTACAATATATCCATGTGTAGAGAGAATTTAAAGTTGTTGCAAAGTTGTGCAAACTAAGGCCGTGATTTAATATGTTTGGATACGCTTTTCATATGATTTCATATTTTGGGATAAACTTTACAAATAATCTTAAAACAAATTGAAAATAGGGACTTTTATGACATCGCTTTCTACATACAAAGACATTAATATGTAGTTGGTCCCTCCTTTGCAGCTATAACAGCTACCACTCTTCTGGGAAGGCTTTCCATGAGATGTTGGAGAGTTTCTGTGGGATTTTTTTTCCCATCCATCCAGTATAGTATTTGTGAGGTCAGACACTGATGTTGAACGAGAAGGCCTGGCTCGTAATCTCTGTTCCAGTTCATCCTAAAGGTGTTCAATGGGGTGGAGGTAAGGGATGTGTGTGGGCCAGTCAAGTTCTTCCACACCGAACAAATCCATCCATGTCTATATGGACCTTGCTTTGTGCACTGGGCACAGTCACGGTGGAACAGAAAAGTGACTTGCCCAAACTGTTCACACGATGTTGGAAGAATGGCATTGCCCAAAATGTCTTGGTATGCTGAAGCATTAAAGGGACACTATAGTCACCTGAACAACTTTAGGTTAATGAAGCAGTTTTGGTGTATAGAACATGCCCCTGCAGCCTCACTGCTCAATCCTCTGCCATTTAGGAGTTAAATCACTTTATTTATGAACCCTAGTCACACCTCCCTGCATGTGACTTGCACAGCCTTCCATAAACACTTCCTGTAAAGAGAGCCCTATTTAGGCTTTCTTTATTGCAAGTTCTGTTTAATTAAGATTTTCTAGACCCTGCAAGAGCCTCCTGTATGTGATTAAAGTTCAATTTAGAGATTGATATACAATTAGTTAAGGTAAATTACATCTGTTTGAAAGTGAAACCATTTTTTTTTCATGCAGGCTCTGTCAATCATAGCCAGGGGAGGTGTGGCTAGGGCTGCATAAACAGAAACACAGTGATTTAACTCCTAAATGACAGTGAATTGAGCAGTGAAATTGCAGGGGAATGATCTATACACTAAAACTGCTTTATTTAGCTAAAGTTATTTAGGTGACTATAGTGTTCCTTTAAGATTTTCCTTCAATGGAAGTAAGGTGCTTAGCCTAACCCGTGCAAAACAGCCCCATACCATTATCCCTCCTCCACCAAACTTTACAGGTGGCACAATGCAGTCAGGCAGATAACGTTCTCCTGGCATCCACCAAACCCAATATCGCCCTCAGACTGCCAATAGAGAAGCGTGATTCGTCACTCCACAGAGCATGTTTCCATTGCTCCAGAGTCCAGTGGCCGCATGCTTTACACCGCTCGATCCGACACTTGGCATTGTACTTGGTGATGTGAGGACTGAAAGCAGCTGCTCGGCCATATTAAACTGTTTGAAAAGTTTATCCAAAATATTAAATTGAAGCCCAAGTTTGAAATCTAAGCATATCACCAAGCCTAAAAAAGGACAGTATATCTTCCCCTAAAGTGTGTCTATGTGTGATCCTGTTAATATTTATATAAATGTATTTTAAACAACAAACAAAAATAAAAAAAGTTACGTTTTTATTTTTCATCGAAGGAGCTCCTGGATGCCCGTTTGAAGGCTGAAATAGTTAACATATTTAGTCATTTCTAAATTTTCGACTTTTTTTCAGTTCTAAACTTTCCATTTTAATAAGTATTTTGCGAAAGGAAGTAGAAGGACATTTATGTAATAAAATAAAAAGCCTCCAGATTATTCACCAACATGTACACAGGTCTTGTGGCACCAGAAGCTAAAACTTTCCATTAGCAGCATTAACCCCTAAAACTGAGACGCCTTTCTGTGGTGTCGTAATAATATTGTTAAAGGGACATTATAGGCACCCAGACCACAGGTCCCTTAACCCTGCAGTGGTAATTATTGCCGTTTTTAAGAAACTGCAATAATTACCTTTGAGGATTAACTCTACCAGACAGCCACTAGAGGGACTTCCAGGGCGTTCTGCGATATTTTGTCTCCTAACTGATGCCGGATGTCCTCATGCTTTAGACTAGAAGAGAGAAGATTTCGTCTAAGGCAAAGGAAAGGTTTTTTTTACTGTAAGAACAATCAGGATGTGGAATTATCTGCCTGAAGAAGTGGTTCTATCAGAGTCCATACAGATGTTCAGCTACTAGATGCATACTTGCAAAAACAGAATATTCAAGGATATAATCTTTCAATGTAGGGTAATAACTGCTTGATCCAAGGATAAATCTGACTGCCATTCTGGGGTCAAGAAGGATTTTTTTCCCTAGATTGTTGCAAAATTGGAAGTGCTTCAAACTGGGGTTTTTACCTTCTTTTGGATCAACAGCAAAAAACATATGTGAGGAAGGCTGAACTTGATGGACGCAAGTCTCTTTTCAGCTATGTAACTATGAGAACGTCCAGCATCACTCAAAACGCCACTGGAAATGATTTTATAATGGTTTCCTATGGGGGAAGCCCTAATGCGAGCGCGGCTGATGTAAGCATGGGAGGAGCAGAGGCGAAAGCTGAACCAGAGGCGAGGGACATCGGCGCTGAAAAATAGGTAATTGACAGAACAGGTTTTAAACACCTTCTGCACCACGGAGGAGGGAGGGGGGCCCTACAGGAAGCTATAGTACCAGGAACACAACATTGCTTTCCTGCTAATAAATAACCTATGCCAGTAACCACTCTAAGCCAGTAATCTCTCCATTTTTTGGGGATACCTAAATTGTGGTTTGAATCGTTGCTGGAATAAATACTCACTTCATATCTATCTCGTTGAAGGTGGTAGTTAGTTAGACGGGGAACCATAACTGGAACAAATGGCTAAAACTGACATGAGAACCCATCTCCCTTCACTTTAACAGCTTCATTAACTTCTTCTATATGAATCTGGAAGTTCATCAGCCTGTTTTTACAGGGCTTGGAGAGTTTTATCTTAATTTGCGTCTGTTTAGTATAGCTGTCATCCTTCGGTAACAGAGTAAAGAAAGATAAAGGCGTTTCACTATTTTGTCTTGTTTACTAGAGAGTACATTTTTGTCTATTGAGCATTTTATTGTGGATTCGGCCATTTAATGTTACAGCTTTTTCGTTTACATGTTTATCTGTTAAGTTTATCTCCCAGCAGGTTTAAAGGAGCTTTTTCTGAGTTCTGTTTACTATAAATGGCTGCAGCTCCTTACCCGAAGTTTCAGTAACAGTTCAATGCAGGCAGTCGACAATACAAAAATCAGGAAACCAAAGGTAGATCAAAAAAAGATTAGAAACCAAACAAAAACCTTATTAGCAGCAACAACAAAAATGCTGCAAAGGAAAGCCGTGAAAAAGCCTGTAGAACAAGCAACATAGAAGCTCTAACCAACTTGCCACATTTTTGCACATGTGCACAGGTGAACCAAGCTCAGATTGTCCTTGTGTGAAGATTATACAACATCGACACGGCTACAAATAGAGAATACCAGATAGTGTTTAGTGGTGTACTGGCATCCCCTAAAGATGAAAGGATGACGAAACATGAAGTAACAAACACAAATATAAAGCACCGCGCTTACAGCAGCAGTAGCTTAGTATCCAACAGCTCAAAACACATAGTAAAAACAAAGAGAACGTTACCTGCGCTCTGGCCTAAATCCACATGTACATTTAAACAAAACGGAGGCTCTTTAGTTTTATTCCAATGGCCGTTTGAATATATAAGCTCACCTGCCACGTCAAGGCAAGCCTCAATAGGTGAGTCCTACTCTAGCCATTAGATTTGCTGATATCAGCCAAGAATCAGACAGGAAGGGGTATTTTATGAAGTAACGAGTCTAAAACAAGTCTCACCTTAACCCCTTAAGGACCAAACTTCTGGAATAAAAGGGAATCATGACATGTCACACATGTCATGTGTCCTTAAGGGGTTAAAGGTGTACAACAGTTTATTGGAGGGGTTATTGGAAAATAAGTTGTTAGGTGCCCCTTTTTGGAGTAAACATGCCCCAGAACTCTCTGCCTACCATTGCAGTCACGTTGAGCACAATCTGTACAAATCCTGTCATTACCTTGTCTATGCAAACTCTCAATCAGTATAAAGTGTTCTCAGATAACCAGATACATCTATCTAAAACATCCAGAACACACTCGCAGGGACAGGGAAAGCATGAATATGTAGGTGACAGTACAAAGCTGGGACATAAATGCTGGGTGTTGTCCTGAGAAACATGGTCTGGCTCAAGGCCCGAAGACCAGGCGTCTGACATTTAACAAATGGAAAAGTAGGACGGTGTAATAACCTGCTTTATTAAACAAGACAACCTGTCAGCTTCCCTTATTTCATATCCTGGTAACATATCAGGGATTTATTTATTTGTATAAATACTCCAGTTATGCTGGTGTGGTGACACCACTAAATTAGTCTAATTTATTTTTATTTACTTACTACCGTGTCCGCGGAGTTTACAAAGATTAATAATAACGCATTCTAACAGAGTTTACAATGTATAACTAGACTACAAATTAACGGGACACGCCAAGCACCGTGATCCTTGCTTAGAAAGAGAATACTTTATTCACACAACATTGAAAACAATGAATGAAATAATAATAATAATATTATTTTACTAAACGGAAAAATATGACAGTTCTTCTTTAAACTTAATTATTAAATGTGTGAATAGTCAGATAGTTATATGTACTGTATACATTGTACTTGTGAAATCACCAGTAAATGGTATAAAACATATACTTATTGATAAAATAGTTGCTCTGATAACCCCATAGATGACATCTTGAAATGGACCGGGTTGCTACGTGTGTATCAACGGCACCCCAAATCACGCTTCCCACTTTTCCTATTGTATGGGTGCACACTACCAGGATTATTGAATGAAACCTAAACGATAGAAATTTAAGTCGAATGGCAACATTTAGGCAAAAATAACCATTCTTTAAACATTGCCCAACAACTTACGTAATTTTTGCCTACATTGTGACATCCACATTTCTATTTGCTACAATCCACAATTAAGTGTTTAGACCTCGAGATGTTGTGGCCTGCTCCGTACCATCTGTGGGTGACGTGGCTGTGGAAGCCATATTTATAGTCTATATTGTGATGCTGAAGCCATCACTCTATGGACCAAAAAGGCCCAAAACCTTTCATGTATTTATTTGTCAATTTGTATTCTAAATAAAGAAACGCCACATTATGTTTAACATGACATTTAAAGTCGTAGCTTTTTGAAAAGAAACAAAAAAAGAAAAAACAATTCTTTGGGTGCGATACTTCAAATTAGAATGAATAAATGAAAGATAATATAGATAATAAATATAATAAGATGCCCAATGCTAGCAAGAAATATTCTTTAAATAAAAGTTTAAAACTCTTCGTTTATCTACGATACATTAGTTACCAGTAAAACAGGGATACGAACCACGAGAAAAAAGTAGCGATTGATGTGGCCTTACTCACCTCAATAACATCTTGATTATAACAGTTTAAACAAACAGAGATAAGGGTCTATGCTGAGGTTTGAATAATACTCAAGATAAAGACAAATATTGGTAAGTATTTCAATTTTTTTGTGCTGGTCCATTTAGCAATCTAAATATATATGCAGTATACGTGTACGATTTATTGAGCAATATTTAATTTGCTTTCCAGTGGCAAGTGGATATGGCAACATTGTGAGCGGCTGATAGCTTTGTTAAACCTCAGAGTAAAATACCACAAACATACACAGGTGAAACAAAAATGAACATATGACATAATTAACAAGCCATGGATAATACTAACAGCTATTTGCCATATTTTCTAAAACAAGCAATAAAGTTACCTGTCATTATAACTGTCATCTGATCCCCAAATACCCTCTGTCGGCATGTGACGTATTAGCCGCGAGGCATTTTCCAGGGGGCGGCAAAAAAAGCCGCCCCAAACGCCCAGGGCAAATGTCTTGTTAGCCTTGCGGCTAACTGACATGCCGGATGGGCTGGCTGCTAGACGCGGGCGGGCTGGCGGCGCTGGCGAGGGAGCACTTTCCCCTGAGCTCTCTGCTCAGCATGACATCATATTCTGGCTCCGCCTCCCAGCCTCACTCTGCGGGCGGTGCGCGAGGGAGCTGAGCAGAGAGCGCAGGGGAAAGTGCTCCGTCGCCAGCGCCGCCCACCGGCGCCTAGCAGCCAGCCCAGCAGCCCGACCGGCAGCCCCAGGGAGAGGGAGAATCTCCTTCCCCCCCCCCCCCAGCATTTCTAAAGGTAAGGAGGCTGGGGGGGGTAAATAAATAAAATAAAATAAGTGAGTGTTAATGTGAGTGAGTGTGTTTGTCTGCTAGTGTGTGTGTGTCTGTTAGTGTCTGTCCGTTAGTGTGTGTCTCTTAGTGTGTGTCTCTGTCTCTTAGTGTCTGTCTCTTAGCGTCTGTCTCTTAGTGTCTGTCTGTTAGTGTCTGTCTGTTAGTGTGTGTCTGTCTGTTAGTGTCTGTTAGTGTCTGTCTGTTAGTGTGTGTCTCTTAGTGTGTGTGTGTCTGTCTGTCTGTTAGTGTGTGCCTGTCTGTTAGTGTGTCTGTTAGTGTGTGTGTGTGTGTGTGTCTGTTAGTGCGTGTGAGTGAGTGTGTTTGCCTGTTAGTGAGTGAGTGTCTGTTAGTGAGTATGTGTTTCTGTCAGTGAATGTGTGTGTGTACTTAGAATGCGGGGCAGGGGGGGAAGGGTTGGGTGGGTGTGGCGCGTGGGGGGATGGGGGGGCACCTGCGTTTTGTCCTGCCTAGCACAAAACCAGGATACACCACTGGGCATGTCATGTCCTGCACTCTAAACACCACAACCACTACGGTCCATTGTAGCTGCTGTGTTGCTATAACCCCTTCTTCAGACGTACTGATAATGCAGTTACTCTATTGTCACTTTATTAAGTGTGATTCCACGTTCTGTTACATTTGTAATTTTTTTTATGCAAATGTTTACAAAATCAGCATTTATTAAAAGGTTATAATACGCCAGGTATGTCAAGGCTTGGCAAAGGTCCCTTGAGGTGACCAGATGTTGATAGTGTCACTTGGCTGGTGGACCCCACACGGTGTCTTTTTCCTCGTCCTTGCTTTGTTAGCAAGACCCTCAGGCCTACAGTGATTTAATTATTTATTATTGACATCTATAAAGCACTAACATATTCCGCAGCAGTGTACAAATAGGGTAGAACATGCAATTCCATACACCCCAGACTTCAGAGAGCTGACTTAAAAAAAAAAAGTCACCGCTGAGGACTAACATTTAACAGTATGCTGAAAAGCTGCACCCTAGATGTTCTTGAACTACATTTCCCATGATGCACAGTGAGATGTGCATGCGAAGGACTGCTTTTTAAATATTTCTAAGATACAAGGCTTGGCCATCATTGTTCTAAGCCGTAATGTTGTAACACACCTTGCTCCGGCTCACATGAAACAAATGAAAGCATTTAAATGTGTCCTGTAGGATCCATCTATTGTCTCCTTTCAGGGTGTGAGCCATGAAAGTCACTGATGCTTTGTAAATAGGCAGAGTGTTACAAAGTTACAATGAGTTACGCAATGACTAGGCCTCGGCACAGACCGCTGAACTCTCTGTGTTTTGCCATCTCTTCTGCTTATTTTCAAGTGCGATAATTATTATTTGCATCTCTTACATTTCACGCTTGGCAGGAAAAGTGGTTTTCCTGGTGATAATGACAGTGCCCTGAGAACAGGCGAGGGCAGGGATTAGGAGCTGGGTCTCTAACTCTGTGGGAACAGGCTTGTTAGCCATTCCATGCTGGTTACACAGGGGTTAACAGATCCACTTTCCAAACTGTGGCAAGAACGTCGCGCTGGCACGCTTCCCGCATGACTAAGGGAACATGGTATTTGTTTCTATGGCAATTAACCTTAGAACGTGGAATTCATATTTTGCTAGAGACTTGTAACCATAGAGAAAGGAATTTCCTCCAGGATTTTAAGGGTTACGTTTTGTAGGAGGCAACATGCACCCCCCACCCCCTCCTCCTTGCTCACATAGTGAGTGCGCAGGTGCAGAGCTGACTCAGAGCTCAGTGTAGTAGTAATAACAGCCTGATCTGGCAACATGTGCAGCCTGTACTCTAAGTAATCTGCTACTCTCAGCCCTTGGTCACTCACACTCAGGGCAATCAAAAACCTCAAAGGGCAACAACACAAACCTCCATGCATGCATTACAACCCCCATCATTCTAGGAACAGGAGGAATGGGAGTAATAGTGCCTATAAACAGAGAGGGGAGGGAACTCGGAGCCTCTGATGGATAATGTGGATTGTGACCCACGAAGCTCACTTCAAAGAGAAACATTTAGCACCACCCAAAGTAGGCCTTTGGCAATGAGACGTGCCCACTGCAGCACCACAATATTGAGAATTGATAGTCAGCACTCCGATTGGTTCTTACCCCCAAGTATCCCAAATGCAGTGGGTCAGTCCCTATATCGTTCGTTGGTCATGCCTGTGTGGTACAAAGTGATACAGGACGACAGTGTTTCAACGAGTGCAGCCCTGCGTGGTGGGGAGTTGGTCATCAGGCTGCCTGTTACTCACACCAGGCCCCGTCTTCACTCTCACAAACATCATGACACACTTTGTATCTTAAGTGAGCTTCACCAGTCCTGCACTGGCATCCTAATTTTTTACTCCCAATGGAAGTAGGTCGGATCATATTAAAGTAACACTCCAAGCACATTGTAGTGGTTATGGTGCCCTCCCCCCAGGGTAAGTTGTCAAACCAGTCTTAAACAGTTTGACTTCTTATCTGGGGTTCACGAGTTCAGGTTTGTGGATTGCAGTGTAACCTTTTGTAATATTCCATCATACCTGTATACGTCAATCGGAATGACATGCTTTATATGAATAAACACCAGGACAGTTTGTCCAAGGTTCTATAAATAGGTGTTAAAACAGCTTATGGCCCATATACCATATAAAAGATAAAGTTCTTTCAAACATTATCGCTTGGTAAATTTCAATGCAAAGAAATAAATGTACCCAGTGAATGGCCGTAAACCTCTTTGCATACATATCATGAATTAATGGCAGCTGTCTGACTGCTATAAAACGCAACATTCCTGGAACAATATAAAGTAAAAATAGCCGCGTTCCACAATGCTTACATATACTTTCAGATTACTCGATATAAGCTCTTTTTAAAACCGACTTATTTTACAGTGTAACTGTCTCTTTAAGGATATATTTTAAGAACAGTATATGGGGGTCAGTACAAAAACATCCCACTAAACAGACAAAGTTTATCTCTTCATTGAAAACACACAGAGTGCCGTAAACACATTTTATCACATTAGCAGGAAATACTGCCAAAAATGTATTCTTTTCCCAGTTTATAAAATATATTGTCAAACTTGGGTCACTTACAGATGCGCTGTCACTCGTTAATAACATGCATACTTTACATGACAACAAGCATCTCGATCTATAGATTATGTTTGGCAAAGGATAGATAAGCAATATTTGGATGCTAATTTCCAAGTGTTGATTAATGGCAAACCACATTCCCTCTATGTACACATTATTTTGTTTGTCTATCACTTGTTATATATCCCCAGTTTATAACTGTAAAAGAAACACGTTGGAGATATGAAACTACTATTAATTAGTATTATCAATAGTATATATGTGTTACCAGGAGACTGCACATTCTGTAACCAGAGATAACAATATTCTGATAAGTGAATCTCAGTTTTGCCATAGATGTCAATGGATGAACTGCTATTACGTTTATCTCTTGTGACTAAATACACTTCTATTCAGCTTTATCTTGAATAACTAACTAGCAGATTCGGCAGAATATGCTTGGTGCAGCCACTTGCAATCATTACAATTTGGCTACAAGAGGAGATCCCGAACGACTTAAAAATATCTGAGATTCTGCTAAGTAAAGTGCCACAACCAGGACATTGACAATGACATTCTAGACATTCGGACTAGCTACTTCATCTAACGGACAGAGTAAGGGACTACTTCTGCAGGCCCTAGCTGTATCACTCAGCCCTTTCCTCTGTCCTATCCTTTATATCTATCTGGCAGTAATCTGTTTAATCAACAGCCACCCAACCTCTTCTCTAGTTTTTCAACCTTATCAGCACTTACTACAATGTGAATGACCACCTACATTATTATTATTATTTTATTATTTATATAGCGCCATCAGATTCCGTAGCGCTGTACAATGGGTGGACTGACAGACATGTAATTATAACCAGACAACTGGACGTACAGGAACAGAGAGGTGGAGGCCCCTGCTCAATGAGCTTACATTTTAGTGGGAGTGGGGTATAGTGACACAGAGGGTAAAAGTAGGGGTACAAAGTAGGTTGTTAGAAAAGTATTCACTGAGGGCTTGGTAGGTACGTTTTGACAGTTGCAGGAGAAGAGTCATGGAGGGTGGGGGATAAAAACCTGCTAATAGTTTAATTGATATGCTTTCTTGAAGAAGTGAGTTTTCAATGATTTTTTGAATGAGTGGAGATTGGGTGAGCGTCTAACGGAGAAGGGAAGGGAGTTCCACAGAAGAGGTGCAGCCCTGGAGAAATCTTGGAGGCGAGCATTAGAGGTGGGAGTACAGACAGAGGATATACGTAGGTCTTTGGCAGAGCGTAGGGGACTCGACTGGACATACACCAGATGTTCTAAGGTTCTATGTCAAATCTCAGTACTTGAGATAAGACGCTTTGTACATTGAGTAAGTTGAACGTAGGAGGAAATGTATTGTATGCAGAAGGTTTCAGTTCCTTCTTGTCGGTTCCTTCAAGTATTCACACCCAATTGTGCAGCCAGTTCCTACAGTGGAATCTATCTCTAGCACAGAGAGCAGTTAGGAGTTTCTCCTTTCCCCATCACTATTCACTTTCTCCAGTAACGGCCATGGTGAGTCCTGGATAATATGGACATTTATCTTCGATGCACTCTCATTCTGGACAAATCATCGTCATGGTGCTTTTTACGCTTTTACTGATTTTCATGCACATCGTCTCATTGGACATCATTTTGTCTCACTCTGGATGATCTTGCTTACTGTAAAAAGTTTTTTTAATTTTAAGCGTTTCAATGTTTTGCAGTGCTTCGAAAGCAAAATCAAATGTACGCCTTATAAATTGGGATTTGATAGAGGAGGGGCTAATTTACCAATATATACCTATTTTTTTATGTATATTTAATTTATACTACACCATACATAGTATACAAACCAACACAAATATATAGGACTCATTCTCAATATGTCATTATGACATAATATATGACATGGAACCCTTCTACTGGGGTCCTTTTATAAGGTCATTCTGTCTTCTATCATCACCTGGGACTGTCTCTTGTTAATGTTCGATCTACTTGCAGTCATTTTATTATCTGTCTTAACTTGAGCACTAGCCCGGCCATTTGAAACACTGGTACGTGTTCCTTCACTGTTTCCCTTAGGTTTGCCTGTTAAGGTATCTCCATTTCTAACAATTTCACAGCCTCTGGCAGCAGGTTGGAAACATTTCACAGGTGATGGAACAGTAAGCTTGAAGAGATGAAGAATTTTTGGCTGACAAAATGCATTTTGGCTGACAAAATACAGATAGTTTAATGTATGACTCATAGCTATAATCCAAAAAAATGTGCAATTACAGAAAAAAAAATACTACTGCTAATGCTATTAATTTTATTCATTATACAAATTGTTCTTTGCATCGAAGTGTTCATCACAAAAAAAATATATATTTAAAATTGTCAAAACACGTATTACGAGGAGGTCGTGCTTAGCAATCATGCTTTATCTAAACTCATCTAATTACTCCCAATTTACACTATATTAGCAGCAACATTACAAGCCATAGTTCATGGACCTTGGTAGTCCTGAAGCACCTTACAAGGTATAGATCTTCAGCAACTCACCTTTCTTTTCATGGGCTCTGCTTTATGCACCTGTGGCCTAGTTGTCTGTCACGGTGATCCTCAGATTGGAGCTGTGCTGGTTGCCAAAGCATAGGTCCACCAGAACCCTCTATGCTTGGATGGATGTGGGTTATCCGGCCCCGACTGAGCTCACTGCAGCACTTGTTGGGACCTTGGACCTAGAACCTCTCTCCCCTGAAAGGACTCTTGCACTGATGGAATATGGTGCATATCTTTTCACAGTATGGGAACATTACGACATCAGAAAAACCTTAGTACTGGCTGGCCGGTTTTGACCGTATGTGTGCTTTGCTCGGAGGGCCTGCAGAGAGAGGTGCTAATGCCATAAAAAGCTCTAAATGACATGCTTAGCCAAGAAAATAGCTGCGGGAGCTTCAGCTATGCCTATACAGACCACCAGATATCAGCCCTCTTGACCCAAAGCAGGTAGGGGACAATCCCACCACACCATCCTCCTCCTAGGAATGCTTGCCTAGAGCACGGCCATCTCACTACTGCTAGATGCTTACAGAACGTTCCTAGTGCTATTGACTTGTCTAAATTATGTCGCAGGTCAGAGGAGGTGTAATATCTGGTCTGTGTTTTCTCAGTTGAATAAGTCTTTTATTTATATATATCTTCTTTGGTTAAAGGCCGCCAGGTTAATATAAATCTAAACCAAAAGGTACTAATACGCAATTTGACGTTCTTTATAAAAAAATATGCATTTATTCTACTTCAAAAGCAAACAATAATATACTTAACAGATGGCATTTCTTAACGAAGTTACAGATAGTGAGAGATCTTCGGTAGTCGTCTTTGTATCAGCAAGTCAGGGACACACCAAGAGAGGAGAGCGGATCGTAGGAGAAAGAGAGAACGTGGTCCTTTGTCCTCAGTTCTTAATAGGCACAATTACGTCATAACTTTTAATTTAAATAATGCCCATATAAGGAGACTCCCCATATAAGGACCCTACCCCCAATCTCCCTATACAGTACATTCCAGAGTCCTCGTGGTACAGAATAGAAAACACCATCTGTCCTTTTTAACCCATTAGACATCCACACCTTAATATGTATTTGAATAGGAACATATAGAATATTGTAATATTCTACAGGAGGAAAGGAGTTAGCTCAGCCTGGAACCCAGATTGGGACTGATGGTTTCTTTAGCCAACCCCACAATTTTCTGTAGCAACATATCTGCCAATTCCCACTGGCAATCTCTGAAGTCCAGTCCCTTCATCCCAGACTGGGTATTAGAGGAATTTGTCCCATCAAAAGTTCTCCCCAGCTGTTAAGCATTCACCTCCCGGTTTACTATTGTTTATTATCTTATTATTTGATGCCTTCTCATTTCTTTCATTACTCAATGCTTCTCAATTACTTATATTATTTGTTTATAAGTCAGTACTGCTAGAAACATTTCTTCAGTTCAAAGTATGTATTGTTCCTTTATGATCTTACATTAACCCAGAAATGTGATGCCCATGTCCCAATCTATGTCTCTTTGGTTGCAAAGGCAATATGTTTTGCAACACTTTAATATCTAAGCTTTTATCTATTTTTTTGTCCTTTTTTGGTAATAAATCAATAAAATGTGATTGACATAAAATACAAGCATGAACACCTCTACATGATGGGACAATGGTAGTCCTACATAGGACTATTCTTCAGTTACGCCAAGTTTCCAGAATTATAATAGATCATCAACACTAACGAGGAGATTAACCTCTTAAGTATCAGGGGTTAGGCCAATCTCTTTATATCATGCCGTGCCTGGCATGTCATTGACATTAATAGTGAAATGAAGGTTTACTTAAAGCGACACTGACACTTCTGGGTTTTTCGTAAAATTACTATGTTGATGTAAATCTCATTTATAATGTTTGGACATTTTATTGAAATTCCAATGTAGTAAAGGGATACCATAAAAAAATGCAATGCATGTTTAAAAAAAGGTCCTTCTGCCTGCCTACTGTATCATTTCCCATTGTAAGATGTCACCTACTCACACAATTTCGAGTATACTCCCATGGTATCTCATTGCACATGTGCAAGAAGAATCATGGGTAAAGTCCTAAATTTTGCAAGTTCATCAGCAGACCCCAGTTTTGTAGTTTCTCATATCTGCAGGTGCACACCTGTGGCAAGGCCCATCGCAGCTTTGTTATGCAAATCTACGTCCCTTACCATTTAAAAAAAAATGAAAAGGTCCCAAAATTAACAATTCTACTTTAAGAAAAATGAAAGTATTGACAGATTTTTAGAAATATGCACAGAATTTACTTTCGAAGCAGGTTAATGATCCAGACAATAGCTCAATGTAACAGGGAACTTTGACACTTGGATAGGGAACTGTCCAAGTACTGACTCTCAAAAATGTAATAATCTCTATTCTAACTGGGAAATGAAGACATAAGTTCCATGTATAGTAGCTAGAGTTTACTAGTCAGAATTCTGAAGGCAGCCGTTCACCCAGCTACTATTAGGTAGGAAATTGGTGCATGAAAAGATTCACAATTTTGTTCCAGCATTCGATGCTGTAACATGTTTACCAACTATGGCGGAATTCTTTCATAGACTGCGAAAGTCACTGATGTTGGGGTAATAGGGCTAAATACGATTTGGTTTTCATAGATATCTGTATGATTCTTTATCATACTAATATTTATATCAGTGTTGTATTTTAAAATGCCCAGTAGAATCTAATTGACTATAAAGAAAAATACTAACCATCTTGCTTAAATATGCAGAAGTAAAATAATACATTATCTGGCAATAATTTTTTTTGGATTAAGATAGTTTTTTAACAATAAGATTTAGAGATCTTCGCTTAATAAGGTCTAAAGCATTTCTTTCTACTACATACAGAAATACAAATTTTACTGGCAGATTTGTCAAGTAAAATCAGATGTTAAATAAGAAGCTAACGACTTGAAAAACTACTGAATGTCATTTTTGAACATTTGGCATTTTGCACAATTGAAAAAGGTCGAGAACAATTTAGCTAATCTAAAGCAATATAGTAAAAACTGAGTGAAGAAAAAATTCAAAAGCCCAACACTTTATCAAATTGGTTATACATTTTGAAATGTTTGTAAGCTTTATAATTTGTTTAATATTTTATTTTTCTGACCAAAAATTGAATAAACAGTTCCTGTCCCTAAATAGCTCCATATTAATATTAAAAGGACAATGAATATTAAGATGTAAATCCCTGGTGATTCAATATACTTCTCTCTTTAACACTTTCAAACAAATCTCAAACATGAACCAATAGGTTTCATAAGAGTATTGGTAATATTTTTTTCCCCAGCTTTTTATAGCCACCTATTTCTAAATCAAAGATTCCCTTTACCGTTCACCATGATCAGGTGTGTTTTGTTATGAAACACAGAATTTTATGGAATAAAGTCACACTTTTGTACCAGCTAACCTCATAGATCAGCTCAATATTTTCCTGTGTGAGTGCCTGTTGGGACTTTCTTAATATAACCAACACTTAAAATGGAACAACTTTGACTCGTGAATTTTTAGTTCTGCACGACTAAAAAAACACAGACAGGGTTATTCACCAAAGTGAGAATTCAAAATGAATTTCAGATTTAAGGTAAAAACAAGCAGAATTGGAAAAAAGTTAACTATGTTCCTAGTTTAATAACACTCTGACCCCCCTCCCCAACCCTCAACCCCCCCCCCCCCCCCACCACCACCACCACGCAGATCTATCTGGCTGTAGACACTTTAAAGCCATTTAACAAGCTGGCTACTGTATAAAAAACACAATTAAAGGACCACTATAGGCACCCAGACCACTTCAGCTTAATGAAGTGGTCTGGGTGCCAGGTCCATCTAGGATTAACCCTGCCTGCTGTAAACATAGCAGTTTCAGAGAAACTGCTATGTTTACATATTGGTTAATCCAGCTTCTAGTGGCTGTCACATTGACAGCCGCTAGAGGCGCTTCCGAGCTTCTCACTGTGATTTTCACAGCGAGAAGACGCCAGCGCCCATAGGAAAGCATTGAGAATGCTTTCCTACGGACTGACTGAATGCGCGCGCAGCTCTTGCCGTGCATGCGCATTCAGCCGAAGAGGGAGGAGAGTCCCCAGCGCCGAGGGAGGCCGGCGCTGAAGAAAGATAATTGTTTAACCCCTTCCTCCAACTTCAGCCCAGCGGGAGGGGGGCCAAGAGGGTGGGGGTACCCTCAGGGCACTATAGTGGTCCTTTAATGACATGGCACATGACAAGGTTGTCCACTGACATCTGTATTATATATTATTTGTATTTAACCTCTGGATATAACTTTAAGGATATGTGACAAAACTGAAATTGAGAAGGTAACCTCATACATCCATAACATCTTTAATTCCATCACTTTTCTAGAACCTAGAGATACCCACATTTAATGAACACATTAGATCTTACAATTACAAAGTAAATCTTAAGATATACATGATCATGTCCAACAATGACATAAAATCAATTTAAATGAAGATCTGTCAGCATACTCTAGTCCAGGAATAGGCAACCTTCGTCACTGCAGATGTTTTGGACTACACCTCCCATGATGCTTTGCCAGCATTATGGGTGTAAGAGCATTATGGGGGATGTAGTCCACAACATCTGGAGTGCCGAAGGTTGCCTACCCCTGCTCTAGTCTATAGTAATAGTTCTTCTAAAATATGTTATACTAAGTTATTAATGAATTTTCATTATCAGTTCTGTGAATGGAGCAATCTAGAATAATTTGTAATTCTTAGGTATATATATTTAGGGTGATAACAAGAAAGACTCCCCAAAAAGTGGTTGATGAACTTCCAAAAAGGCATAAATCATTACATTAACCAAGGCAAAAAAATATATAAAGATATTTAATAAAAATAAATATAAGAATAATTCACAACATTATACATCAGTAATTTCTATAGCAGCCACTAAAAGGTAATTTAGGATATTTACATCTCTAAACAAACATTAAAACATTTCCAACATCTTGTAGATATTACTTTATGGATTTAACTAAACCTTATCTCAGCTGTCTCAGGAATAGGGCCTATCTCAGGAGTTAGAATTTAGAGCTACATTATATAAAATTTTATTATAAAGAATAAAATAAAACAGCCCATTACTACGGCCTGCTGCTAGATTCCTCAGATACCAACAAATATAAACCGTGTTCAGAGAGATAGACTGTAGCAAAGAATATTCTTGGTCAAATTGGATCAGTTTAAAGAAAACTAATCACTATTTAAACATTGTACACTTGTTGTATATCTTGGAGCCCCTCCGTATTCAGACAAGTCTCACTTAGAAAGCAAACTAAGCTGGAGATAGAAGATAGGGGTTGGTTTATCCATGCATAGTTGGTGGGACTGTCAATTTATTTTACTAGAACAGGCTACGATCACTATAATTAATTGGTTCAATGGAATGTCTAGTTACATTCCTCTTAGGAATATATAGAATCATCACAATGTTCTAGGCTACATATCCTCCATTCCAAACCAGCTCAGTGTCTAATTCTTAAACGGAAACATAATATTTAACAAAATAAATCCAAATCCTGCCCTGATATTCGAATCATGCTCTTGTCCAAGGTGCCGATAAGGAAATAATAAGTTATGGGCTGGGGTCAGTAAATAATATGATGTCACTGTCCAACATGGCAGCATTGGGTCCTGACTCTGGGTTTGGAACAGTTAAATCTATATAATTATCTCAACTAATAGTGATCTGTGTTACACTTCATGCTGTCTGTTAGTTTGTCTGGAGGTGTGAACTTTGTTTGTCCTCATTAAACTAACATGAAACATAAATATTGCTACAAATACTGCTTGTATTAAATGAGGATAGCAGGAGATATATATTATGTTGTCTTCTGTACAGCAATATATGAATTTACTAATGAAACTCAAAGCTTTAATACATATTTTTACATCAAAAATCAACACACAAAAACCCAATAAACAGCAGACAGAGATCTCTAAGTAGGACATTGAAACTGATATAAATAGAACCATGTGCAATGTGTGGATAAAACATGTCACACTAGGAACACTGTCTGTGACAGCATTCTGAGCTTTGCACGGTAACTATATAACACAATGGAGGAATCATTCATCCCATGGGAGAGACAATGTATCACAATATTGGGAGAGACAATGTATCACAACACTGGGAGAGACAATGTATCCCAACACTGGGAGAGACACTGTATCACAACACTGGGAGATACACTGTATCCCAACACTGGGAGAGACACTGTATCCCAACACTGGGAGAGACACTGTATCCCAACACTGGGAGAGACACTGTATCCCGACACTGTATCTCAACACTGGGAGAAACATTGTATCCCAGCACTGGGAGAGACACTGTATCCCAACACTGGGAGAGATATTGTATCCCAACACTGGGAAAGACAATATATTGCAACACTGCGAGACAATGTATCGCAACACTGGGAGAGACACTGTATCCCAACACTGGGAGAGACACTGTATCCCAACACTGGGAGAGACAATGTATCACAACACTGGGAGAGACAATGTATCACAACACTGGGAGAGATACTGTGTCCCAACACTGGGAGAGACACTGTATCCCAACACTGGGAGAGACAATATATTGCAACCCTGCGAGACAATGTATCGCAACACTGGGAGAGACACTGTATCCCAACACTGGGAGAGACAATGTATCACAACACTGGGAGAGACACTGTATCCCACCACTGGGAGAGACAATGTATCCCAACACTGGGAGAGACAATGTATTGCAACACTGCGAGACAATGTATCGCAACACTGGGAGAGACACTGTATCACAACACAAGGAGAGACATTGTATCCCAACAACACTGGGAGAGACACTGTATCACAATACAGGGAGAGACATTCTATCCCAACAACACTGAGAGAGACATTGTATCACAACACTGGGAGAGACACTAAATCACAACACTGGGATAGACAATGTATCCCAACACTGGGAGAGACACTGTATCACAACACAAGGAGAGACATTGTATCCCAACAACACTGGGAGAGACACTGTATCACAATACAGGGAGAGACATTCTATCCCAACAACACTGAGAGAGACATTGTATCACAACACTGGGAGAGACACTAAATCACAACACTGGGATAGACAATGTATCCCAACACTGGGAGCGACACTGCATCCCAACACTGGGAGAGACACTGTATCCCAACACTGGGAGAGACACTGTATCCCAACACTGGGATAGACACTGTATCCCAACACTGGGAGAGACAATGTATCCCAACACTGGTAGAGACACTGTATCCCAACACTGGGAGAGACAATGTATCCCAACACTACGAGAGACACTGTATCCCAACACTGGGAGAGACAATGTATCACAACACTGGGAGAGACACTGTATCCCAACACTACGAGACAATGTATCGCAACACTGGGAGAGACACTGTATCACAACACTGGGAGAGACACTGTATCACAACACTGGGAGAGACACTGTATCCCAACACTGGGAGAGACAATGTATCCCAACACTGGGAGAGACACAGTATCCCAACACTGGGAGAGACACTGTATCCCAACACTGGGAGAGACAATATATTGCAACACTGCGAGACAATGTATCGCAACACTGGGAGAGACATTGTATTCCAACACTGGGATAGACAATGTATCCCAACACTGGGAGAGACACTGTATCACAACACTGGGAGAGACAATGTATCACAACACTGGGAGAGACACTGTATCCCAACACTACGAGACAATGTATCGCAACACTGGGAGAGACACTGTATCACAACACAGGGAGAGACATTATATTCCAACAACACTGGGAGAGACACTGTATCACAACACTGGGAGAGACACTGTATCACAACACTGGGAGAGACACTGTATCCCAACACAGGGAGAGACATTCTATCCCAACAACACTGGGAGAGACATTGTATCCCAACAACACTAGGAGAGACATTGTATCACAACACTGGTAGAGACACTGTATCACAACACTGAGAGAGACACTGTATCCCAACACTGGGAGAGACAATGTATCACAACACTGGGAGAGACACTGTATCCCAACACTGGGAGAGACAATGTATCCCAACACTGAGAGAGACAATGTATCACAACACTGGGAGAGACACTGTATCCCAACACTGGGAGAGACACTGTATCACAACACTGGGAGAGACACTGTATCCCAACACTGGGAGAGACAATGTGTCCCAACACTGGGAGAGACAATGTATCCCAACACTGGGAGAGACACTGTATCCCAACACTGGGAGAGACACAGTATCCCAACACTGGGAGAGACACTGTATCCCAACACTGGGAGAGACAATATATTGCAACACTGCGAGACAATGTATCGCAACACTGGGAGAGACATTGTATTCCAACACTGGGATAGACAATGTATCCCAACACTGGGAGAGACACTGTATCACAACACTGGGAGAGACAATGTATCACAACACTGGGAGAGACACTGTATCCCAACACTGGGAGAGACACTGTATCACAACACTGGGAGAGACACTGTATCCCAACACTGGGAGAGACACTGTATCCCAACACTGGGAGAGACACTGTATCCCAACACTGGGAGAGACACTGTATCCCAACACTGGGAGAGACACTGTATCACAACACTGGGAGAGACACTTTATCCCAAGACTGGGAGAGACAATGTATCACAACACTGGGAGAGACACTGTATCCCAACACTGGGAGAGACAATGTATCACAACACAGGGAGAGACACTGTATCCCAACACTGGGAGAGACATTCTATCCCAACAACACTGGGAGAGACATTGTATCACAACCCTGGGAGAGACACTATATCACAACACTGGGATAGACAATGTATCCCAACACTGGGAGAGACATTGTATCCCAACACTGGGAGAGACACTGTATCCCAACACTGGGAGAGACACTGTATCACAACACTGGGAGAGACGTTGTATCCCAACACTGGGAGAGACATTGTATCCCAACACTGAGAGAGACACTGTATTCCAACACTAAGAGTGTCTGGACCTGCAGCCCAATGTGAATAACTAGAACAGACAGTATACCCAAGGCATCAGGTCATACTTACAGGAATATGGACTCTAAGGACCCTCTTCTTCTGGCTGCTGGGCTTTTTGGCAGCCTCTCTCTTCTTCTTAGTGTCCATGACTGTGCTTCCCATACTTTGAAGTCAATACCCCAAAAGAGAATCTTATAAAGTTCCAGGGTCCCCTTCCACCATCAGTGGTGCCAGTTGGGGCAGGGGCTGCTCCCCCAGGTGACAGTCACACAGCACAGCAGAGAGGTACTGGGCTCTGACTGAAGGCAGGAAACATGTTGCAGGTTCACACCCCCCAGAGAAGTAAAGGACCCTGTCCCAGCTGGCCCCAGCCCCCCTCTCTCTCTCTCTCTGTGAGGAATGGAAGCTGGGCTGGGGATCAGCTCTAGATAATCAGCTCAGGACTGTCACTTGCAGAGTGGACACAACAGGAGCACAATGTAGCAATCCTTCCTCCCTGTGTGAGGGGTGGTGCCACAGATTCCCCTTCATGTGAACAACCAAAACAGGCAGAGACTGAGTCAGGAGCCAGCCTCAAACAGGAAGTCAATACCTCCCTGCAAAGCATGCATTCAGCTGCAAACTCAGAGCCAGGGATCCAGGGGTTAATCAGGTGGGCAGGCAGCTCAGAGAGTGGGGGAATCCTGCACCCCCTACACCAGGCATGATTCAGCACTGTGTGAGCCAGGATCCCCAGCCTGACTTGTACACCGCCACTGCATGTGTTAGTGCTGGACAGCTGGGCTGCTAATCGGAATCTTCCTGCTGGAAGTATACATTGTAACACTATATAGGATCAATGGAACGTCCTGGATCAGCTCGGGTTTATTACATACTGATACGTGTATCAATACATAACAAGAGATCTAGCTCGCTGGTGGATTCATCTATAAATCTAGATACATGTATCTGTGTCCAGAAATCAGACAGCTCTGTGTTTATCTATAGAGCTCGCTGGACATGTCTACAGAGCTATGTGTATATAATGTATTGTTTATTTAACTGGAGGTAATGTGTGTGTAAATGAGAATTAGCATAATGTTATATTAACCCGTCACTCTATTAATATATACAGTGTGACCCTATTATTATTATTATATACAGTGTGACCCTATTATTATATCTACAGTGTGACCCTATTAATATATACAGTGTGGCCCTATTATTATATATACAGTGTGACCCTATTAATATATACAGTGTGACCCTATTATTATTATTATATACAGTGTGACCCTATTATTATATATACAGTGTGACCCTATTAATATATACAGTGTGGCCCTATTATTATATATACAGTGTGACCCTATTAATATATACAGTGTGACCCTATTATTATTATTATATACAGTGTGACCCTATTAATATATATACAGTGTGACCCTATTATTATATATACAGTGTGACCCTATTAATATATACAGTGTGACCCTATTATTATTATATACAGTGTGACCCTATTAATATATATACAGTGTGACCCTAGTATTATATATACAGTGTGACCCTATTAATATATACAGTGTGACCCTAATATTATATATACAGTGTGACCCTATTAATATATACAGTGTGACCCTATTATTATATATACAGTGTGACCCTATTATTATATATACAGTGTGGCCCTATTAATATATACAGTGTGACCCTATTAAAATCTATATAGTGTGACCCTATTATTAATATATACAGTGTGGCCCTATTAATATATATACAGTGTGACCCTATTAATATATACAGTGTGGCCCTATTAATATATATACAGTGTGACCCTATTAATATATATACAATGTGACCCTATTAATATATACAGTGTGACCCTATTAAAATATATATAGTGTGACCCTATTATTAATATATACAGTGTGGCCCTATTAATATATATACAGTGTGACCCTATTATTATATATACAGTGTGACCCTATTAAAATATATATAGTGTGACCCTATTATTAATATATACAGTGTGGCCCTATTAATATATATACAGTGTGACCCTATTAATATATACAGTGTGGCCCTATTAATATATATACAGTGTGACCCTATTAATATATATACAATGTGACCCTATTAATATATCCAGTGTGACCCTATTATTATATATACAGTGTGACCCTATTAATATATACAGTGTGACCCTATTATTATATATACAGTGTGACCCTATTAATATATACAGTGTGACCCTATTATTATATATACAGTGTGACCCTATTAATATATACAGTGTGGCCCTATTAATATATACAGTGTGACCCTATTAAAATCTATATAGTGTGACCCTATTATTAATATATACAGTGTGACCCTATTAATATATATACAGTGTGACCCTATTATTATATATACAGTGTGACCCTATTAATATATACAGTGTGACCCTATTATTATTATATACAGTGTGACCCTATTAATATATATACAGTGTGACCCTAGTATTATATATACAGTGTGACCCTATTAATATATACAGTGTGACCCTAATATTATATATACAGTGTGACCCTATTAATATATACAGTGTGACCCTATTATTATATATACAGTGTGACCCTATTATTATATATACAGTGTGGCCCTATTAATATATACAGTGTGACCCTATTAAAATCTATATAGTGTGACCCTATTATTAATATATACAGTGTGGCCCTATTAATATATATACAGTGTGACCCTATTAATATATACAGTGTGGCCCTATTAATATATATACAGTGTGACCCTATTAATATATATACAATGTGACCCTATTAATATATACAGTGTGACCCTATTAAAATATATATAGTGTGACCCTATTATTAATATATACAGTGTGGCCCTATTAATATATATACAGTGTGACCCTATTATTATATATACAGTGTGACCCTATTAAAATATATATAGTGTGACCCTATTATTAATATATACAGTGTGGCCCTATTAATATATATACAGTGTGACCCTATTAATATATACAGTGTGGCCCTATTAATATATATACAGTGTGACCCTATTAATATATATACAATGTGACCCTATTAATATATCCAGTGTGACCCTATTATTATATATACAGTGTGACCCTATTAATATATACAGTGTGACCCTATTATTATATATACAGTGTGACCCTATTAATATATACAGTGTGACCCTATTATTATATATACAGTGTGACCCTATTAATATATACAGTGTGGCCCTATTAATATATACAGTGTGACCCTATTAAAATCTATATAGTGTGACCCTATTATTAATATATACAGTGTGGCCCTATTAATATATATACAGTGTGACCCTATTAATATATACAGTGTGGCCCTATTAATATATATACAGTGTGACCCTATTAATATATATACAATGTGACCCTATTAATATATACAGTGTGATCCTATTAAAATATATATAGTGTGACCCTATTATTAATATATACAGTGTGGCCCTATTAATATATATACAGTGTGACCCTATTATTATATATACAGTGTGACCCTATTAAAATATATATAGTGTGACCCTATTATTAATATATACAGTGTGGCCCTATTAATATATATACAGTGTGACCCTATTAATATATATACAGTGTGACCCTATTATTATATATACAGTGTGACCCTATTAATATATACAGTGTGGCCCTATTAATATATATACAGTGTGACCCTATTATTAATATATACAGTGTGGCCCTATTAATATATATACAGTGTGACCCTATAAATATATATACAGTGTGACCCTATTAATATATACAGTGTGACCCTATTATTAATATATACAGTGTGGCCCTATTATTATATATACAGTGTGACCCTATTAATATATATACAGTGTGACCCTATTATTATATATACAGTGTGACCCTATTAATATATACAGTGTGACCCTTTTTTATTATATATACAGTGTGACCCTATTAATATATACAGTGTGACCCTATTATTAATATATACAGTGTGGCACTATTAATATATATATATACAGTGTGACCCTATTATTAATATATACAGTGTGGCCCTATTAATATATATACAGTGTGACCCTATTAATATATACAGTGTGACCCTATTATTAATATATACAGTGTGGCCCTATTAATATATATATAGTGTGACCCTATTATTATATATACAGTGTGACCCTATTAATATATATATATACAGTGTGGCCCTATTAATATATACAGTGTGACCCTATTAATATATATACAGTGTGGCCCTATTAATATATATACAGTGTGACCCTATTATTAATATATACAGTGTGGCCCTATTAATATATATACAGTGTGACCCTATTATTATATATACAGTGTGACCCTATTAATATATATACAGTGTGACCCTATTATTATATATACAGTGTGGCCCTATTAATATATATATACAGTGTGACCCTATTAATATATACAGTGTGACCCTATTAATATATATACATTGTGACCCTATTATTATATATACAGTGTGACCCTATTAATATATACAGTGTGACCCTATTAATATATATACAGTGTGACCCTATTAAAATATACAGTGTGACCCTATTAATATATATATACCGTGTGACCCTATTATTATATATACAGTGTGACCCTGTTATTAATATATACAGTGTGACCCTATTAATATATACAGTGTGACCCTATTAATATATATACAGTGTGACCCTATTAATTTATACAGTGCGACCCTATTATTATATATACAGTGTGACCCTATTAATATATACAGTGTGGCCCTATTATTATATATACAGTGTGACCCTGTTAATATACATACAGTGTGACCCTATTATTATATATACAGTGTGACCCTATTAATATATATACAGTGTGACCCTATTATAAATATATACAGTTTGGCCCTCTTAATATATATACAGTGTGACCCTATTATTATATATACAGTGTGACCCTATTAATATATACAGTGTGACCCTATTATTATATATACAGTGTGACCCTATTATTATATATAGTGTGACCCTATTATTATATACAGTGTGACCCTATTATTATATATACAGTGTGTCCCTATTATTATATATACAGTGTGACCCTATTATTAATATATACAGTGTGGCCCTATTAATTTATATACAGTGTGACCCTATTATTATATATACAGTGTGACCCTATTAATATATACAGTGTGACCCTATTATTATATACAGTGTGACCCTATTATTAATATATACAGTGTGACCCTATTATTATATATACAGTGTGACCCTATTATTATATATAGTGTGACCCTATTATTATTATATACAGTGTGACCCTATTATTATATATAGTGTGACCCTATTATTGTATATATAGTGTGACCCTATTAATATATATACAGTGTGACCCTATTATAATATATACAGTGTGACCCTATTATTATATAAAGTGTGACCCTATTATTATATATACAGTGTGACCCTATTATTATTATATACAGTGTGGCCCTATTATTATATATACAGTGTGACCCTATTATTATTATATACAGTGTGGCCCTATTATTATATATACAGTGTGACCCTATTAATATATACAGTGTGACCCTATTATTATATATACAGTGTGACCCTATTAATATATACAGTGTGACCCTATTATGATATATACAGTGTGACCCTATTATTATATACAGTGTGACCCTATTATTATAAATACAGTGTGACCCTATTAATATATACAGTGTGACCCTATTATTATATATACAGTGTGACCCTATTATTATTATATACAGTGTGGCCCTATTATTAATATATACAGTGTGACCCTATTATTATATACAGTGTGACCCTATTATTATTATATACAGTGTGGCCCTATTATTAAATACAGTGTGGCCCTAGTATTAATATATACAGTGTGACCCTATTGTTATTAAATACAGTGTGACCCTATTATTATATAAACAGTGTGACTCTATTAATATATACAGTGTGACCCAATTAATATATACAGTGTGACCCTATTATTATATATACAGTGGGACCCTATTAATATATACAGTGTGACCCTATTAATATATACAGTGTGACCCTATTATTATATATACAGTGTGACCCTATTATTATTATATACAGTGTGACCCTATTATTATAAATACAGTGTGACCCTATTAATATATACAGTGTGACCCTATTATTATATATACAGTGTGACCCTATTATTATTATTTACAGTGTGGCCCTATTATTAATATATACAGTGTGACCCTATTATTATTATATACAGTGTGACCCTATTATTATATACAGTGTGACCCTATTAATATATACAGTGTGACCCTATTATTATATATACAGTGTGACCCTTTTATTATATATAGTGTGACCCTATTATTATATACAGTGTGACCCTATTATTATAAATACAGTGTGTCCCTATTATTATATATACAGTGTGACCCTATTATTAATATATACAGTGTGGCCCTATTAATTTATATACAGTGTGACCCTATTATTATATATACAGTGTGACCCTATTATTATATACAGTGTGACCCTATTATTATTATTATATACAGTGTGACCCTATTATTAATATATACAGTGTGACCCTATTATTATATATACAGTGTGACCCTATTATTATATATAGTGTGACCCTATTATTATTATATACAGTGTGACCCTATTATTATATATATATAGTGTGACCCTATTAATATATATACAGTGTGACCCTATTATAATATATACAGTGTGACCCTATTATTATATACAGTGTGACCCTATTATTATATATACAGTGTGACCCTATTGTTATTAAATACAGTGTGACCCTATTATTATATAAACAGTGTGACCCTATTAATATATACAGTGTGACCCAATTAATATATACAGTGTGACCCTATTATTATATATACAGTGGGACCCTATTAATATATACAGTGTGACCCTATTAATATATACAGTGTGACCCTATTATTATATATACAGTGTGACCCTATTATTATTATATACAGTGTGACCCTATTATTATAAATACAGTGTGACCCTATTAATATATACAGTGTGACCCTATTATTATATATACAGTGTGACCCTATTATTATTATTTACAGTGTGGCCCTATTATTAATATATACAGTGTGACCCTATTATTATTATATACAGTGTGACCCTATTATTATATACAGTGTGACCCTATTAATATATACAGTGTGACCCTATTATTATATATACAGTGTGACCCTTTTATTATATATAGTGTGACCCTATTATTATATACAGTGTGACCCTATTATTATAAATACAGTGTGTCCCTATTATTATATATACAGTGTGACCCTATTATTAATATATACAGTGTGGCCCTATTAATTTATATACAGTGTGACCCTATTATTATATATACAGTGTGACCCTATTATTATATACAGTGTGACCCTATTATTATTATTATATACAGTGTGACCCTATTATTAATATATACAGTGTGACCCTATTATTATATATACAGTGTGACCCTATTATTATATATAGTGTGACCCTATTATTATTATATACAGTGTGACCCTATTATTATATATATATAGTGTGACCCTATTAATATATATACAGTGTGACCCTATTATAATATATACAGTGTGACCCTATTATTATATACAGTGTGACCCTATTATTATATATACAGTGTGACCCTATTATTATTATATACAGTGTGGCCCTATTATTATATATACAGTGTGACCCTATTATTATTATATACAGTGTGACCCTATTATTATATATACAGTGTGACCCTATTAATATATACAGTGTGACCCTATTATTATATATACAGTGTGACCCTATTAATATATACAGTGTGACCCTATTATTATATATACAGTGCGACCATGTTATTATATATACAGTGTGACCCTATTATTATTATATACAGTGTGGCCCTATTATTATTATATACAGTGTGGCCCTATTATTAATATATACAGTGTGACCCTATTATTATTATATACAGTGTGACCCTATTATTATATACAGTGTGACCCTATTATTATATATACAGTGTGACCCTTTTATTATTATATACAGTGTGACCCTATTATTATTATATACAGTGTGGCCCTATTATTAATATATACAGTGTGACCCTATTATTATTATATACAGTGTGACCCTATTATTATATAAACAGTGTGACCCTATTAATATATACAGTGTGACCCTATTAATATATACAGTGTGACCCTATTATTATATATACAGTGGGACCCTATTAATATATACAGTGTGACCCTATTAATATATACAGTGTGACCCTATTATTATATATACAGTGTGACCCTATTAATATATACAGTGTGACCCTATTATTATATATACAGTGTGACCCTATTATTATTATATACAGTGTGACCCTATTATTATAAATACAGTGTGACCCTATTAATATATACAGTGTGACCCTATTATTATATATACAGTGTGACCCTATTATTATATACAGTGTGACCCTATTAATATATACTATATAGCTCACTCATATCGAATTAAATCCATTGGTGTAGCCTATAAATCTTACTAAGGGCTATTAACCCACAGAGCCGCTCCTAAACAGACAAAAGAGCATAATAAATTTACTTATAATGCATCATATCGCGATCTATTTATTTTGTAGCTAGATTATCACCAGTTGCGCAATGAGTTTGGCAAATCTTTTCTCCATGAGCCTGCAGTGAGCACGGTCGAGCCAGCAGATGGCGCCAGAGGAGAGTTCTGCAAAGCTGACACCTAGCAGAAGCTTTTTTTAACCTCTCAAATCCCAGCATGTCACCTCTATTTGTTACAAGTGCCTGTGTTTTATTAACCCATTCATTACTGTTGCCATGTGTAAGGATGGTGTCTGTGATTGCAGTAGCTGTACTCATTGACTGATACTTTCCCAGTTTGGAATGGGGCTGGCATTTAGCAGCAGGTAACACCAGTCTCCCCAAGGCCCAGTGCTGATAAAATGTGTTATTGCCATTACACTTTGTGATGTGTGACTCGTCAGCGTTGGTAGAATCGCTGTCAGTTACCTTACGCTTGCAGCTCAGTGTTTTGAAATGGAATGAGGGATTGAAGGTCATTCTGGCCTGGACTCCTGTCTGTGTTCTCAAAGTCTGCACTAGAGCATCTACCGCATAAATCACACACTGTCAGAGTTATTTACTAAAATGAGAATTGTCAGAAATTCAGGGTGACCTTCGAATTGTGCGCCACAAACTGGGATGTTTTCTAAGTCGGCAAACTGTTCAGTTAAGTCTATTTTACCTTCCGTTTTAAAAGCATTATTCGGATAGTTTGTTACAAATGCAAAACAAGAAAGATAGTGTCGCACACGCTCCCTCTTATCCTGCCCTTCTCCTTCCACACCGTTCGTTCCCTCTTCTTTCTTGTCTTCTGTCCTATGTGCAAATCTTTCCTTTGTGCTTTGAGGCAGAGCCATATTAAGATCCCATTGGACCTGGTGCTGACAATTCTGATTGGCCTAACTACAGAATCTTAGGGACAAAAAACACTAAAACAGTTATACCTCCTTAAGCGTCCTGTATCTGGTGGAGATGGTGCTGGTGGAAAACTCAAAGGAATCAGCTATAAGAAAACACGAGCCCTATGCTAATCTTTCGCTTTTCTCTCTCAGGCAAAACCATACCTCTAACAGCAGGTAAAAAAAGGTGCGCCACTGACGCGAATCACGTAACCGGCACGGCTCAAAGGGTGGACATGCCCAGAAGGGGAGCGAGTCTGCCCGAAGTATTGGAAGGTCTGCTTGGTGTGAATGCATGTCAGGCTGCCCCCGAATCATGCAGACTCGCCAACTAAGGGCAGACTATGCAGACAGAGCTTGGTGCAAATGCGTCTAATAATGAACTCGCTCTACACTTTCTGGGGACTGTCCCCTAGCACTCCCTTGTTCTCTCCTCTCCTTCCCTTCATGCCAGCAGGCAGAAGCTCCTGGTATTCCATCTAGGACAGAGAAAAGGTGGATGTAGTGAGTGTAGAAGAAAGGGAACATGCCTCTTTTACAAATGCTTCAGCAAATTCTTAGCAAAAGAATGCATCAATGTACTTGATTTGTGCAATCCATTTCCAGTAGTTTGTGGTGCAGAGCTCTGTTTGCAATCCAGCAGTACAGTGATGTCCAACGTAACGTCAGATCCATTAACAAGGCCAAAGCGCAGAATAACTTACGTTAAGATCAGCGCTCTCCAATACATTGCCGATCACGTAGAATGCCATGTAAGAATAAAAGGTCATCGTGTTTTTACTCATTCCTACTGTCCTACTGGTTTCTTCGGCAGTAAATGGCCTAGTATTAAGCATCAGTCAGGAGCTTCTCATTTTTTCTAAAAAATAAACCTCTTACCTGAGTTACTATACAAAGTTAAAAATTGCCAGTTTAGACAACAAAACCTGACACTCACCAATTGCCATTATCACACGAAAGTGAGAGATTGTTACCAAAAGCGACATGGTGGGAATTGCCAGCCATCCGGCCAGTGGCATGGTGTGCGGGGGGTGCGGGGGGGTGGGTGGAGACCACAAGGGCGGTTGTCCTGGGTGCAAAATTCTTAGGGACGCAAAATTAAAAAGACAGGAAAAAAAGTAGTAATAATAATAAAAAATAAAAAAATAGCGCCCCTTCCACCTAACACAGAAGCTCCCAATGTTTGAACATTCAACACGGCGCAAATAAACCTTGCCACGTAAAATTTACAGTAATTTTCTTGCTTATTGCAGCCATACTGTTCTCATATAATCCATATGGGTGAATTACATAATGCCTATTAATAGTGTGATTTCTAGTTTGAAGATACCACCGGTACCTTTAAAAGGGAAATCACGCCATTAATTGGCACTATGCAAATTAATTGGCAATAGGCAAATGTTATATAGTATCATCCCAGTGTGCCAGTAAAGGGGGTATGGATAGCCTCACTCCTCCTTTCCTGCCCACCTCATCTCCGTGATGTGTGTGACACTGATATTTACGTTACATAATATTTAAAACCCACCTTGTGCCTAACATATCATGTATAATGTGTATTTAGGCACCTACTAAGGAACTCAGGAAATGTTAACAACCCACGCGTTACTGGACGCAATACTTGCCTTGCCCCAGGCGCTGGTAACCCAGGCTACGCTACTGCATCCAACTGTTGTCAGATTTCAGCGTCGAGGTTTCATACTGGCTGAAAGTGATGGGAGTTTTAATCCAAAACAATAATATTCATTTCCCCTAGAAATTTATGAATAGAAGGACAGGTGGGAAGGCTTAGCTTTACCGCTTGACTTAGAGCTGATTACAAAAAACTTGGATTGAGCAAAAATTGTGTATGATTTTTTTTTATTGCAAACTAAATAGTATTTAGAGTTAATTATTTTGCCGCGCAGCACTATAGCTATCAAACTCTAATCGTGACATCTTTTTTTTTTTTTTTTTTAATTCTTTATTTTAGTGTGCAACAAAAGATGAACATACAGGCTTGCAGTGCCACGACAGCTCCTGCAAGCTCAGTGCGAATAAACAAAGCTATACAGTGTCATGACATGAGAAACAAGTGCATATTTTTATGTTAAAGAGAAATGCTTCAGTATGTGCTGTAGTATAATTTGCTTTACAAGTATACGTACGGTTAGTAAAATAAAATAAACTATATGCTTTAAACAATAAAGATAAGAACTAATCAGGTAAATATCCGAAACTAGACAAGCTCTGCCGCCAAGGTGACCGTAAAATGGGTGTTGGTATAAGGCAAAACTTATAAGGATCATGGAAAATAGCTAAGACCTCGCTAGTATTCACAAAGCAGACATGCTGTACATCGCTAGGTATGTGAACAGGCTAGTACATTTAGTCATGAATATTTTATATACATCTAGCAGGGTAATGCAGATATTACCAGGTTATATGTGTAGCTGTGTTCACCAAAAAGAGTTAACTGCCTGTCAGCCCTAAGATTAGCTGTAGCAAGGATAAGGTACATGTGAGAATGCGGAAGAAGATTGCACTAAAGTAAAGAAAACAACAAGAAAGTATAACACTCGCTTGATACTGGGTCAGTCTAAGCATAGACGAAGCGTTTAATCGATGGACTGCGGATAACACTCTCCCCTGCGATCCCCCGTGCGAGCAGTCCAGATAACAAAGTCAAACCTGGAATATAGATGCCAGCCGGCATACGTGGAAGTTCAGTTGGGGCATAGGAAACTGAGTGGCAATGGGCATTCCGCCTGACATTGAGTCCAAGTCCCGTTGGGGTCAGCCGATGCCTTGTTGGGGCTGGATGGATGCCCCCAGTGTTGGTAGTTGCCGCGGGGCAATTCCAGCCGGTGTTTCCTTCGGTGGTGCACCCGGGAGCTGTTCCCATGCGTTCTGGGGATGCGATCTGTGGGGCAGGGCAGCGTCGTAGCAGGCCTTGTGAGGGCTTTCCCCGTGCTGATTCGGGGTTGTTAGTGCCGCTGATTGACAGTTTGGACGGGTGTCTCGAGTGGTCCTACTCCGAGGCCTGGTTCTGTGAGCATGGCTGTTCGAGGACCTCGGCGCCGTTTCCCGCCATATAGACCCTCGGCTTTGTTTCCAACTTAAAGCCGCTCGGGTGTTCCGAGGTGGGTACCCTTGCAGGTGGCATCAGGTAGCCGGGCGTATCCACGCCTTTATTTCTCTTACCGCTAGCTTGTAGGTCTGTCTCCTGTTTTTGAGCTTCGCCCAGAGATAGGTGCATAGTCGACCAACAAACTCTAGTGTGTGCTCGGGCGGCTTAATCGGTGTCCGCTGGGTCATAGGCTGCTTCTGAGCCGCCATCTCGGCTGGACTCCGTTTGTCTCGTTTGGTTGGTGGGTTAGTCGCTCAATAAGGTGGTCGTGGTGCCGAGTTACATGCAGCTGCATTTTGTGAGCCTGTTCGTAGCACCTCTGGGTAGGCGTCTGTCGTTCGGCCGGCCCTGATGTCTAGCTCGGCAGGGACCAGGATAACCCCCGCCGGTCCAGAGGGGGGGAAAGCAGGAGCCCAACCACTGCTGCGTGCTTGGTAGGCAGGAGATCGGCCGCGTCTCCCACCCAAAATCAGGTAGTAGGCCGCAGGAAGCTTTAGCGCCTGTATGGTGCTTATAAATGTTGGGATTTTTTGCTGAGAGTGGTCCCTGAGTGCTCGGGTCAATGGGTGTCGATATGGGCACCGATTGAGAGGAATATCACCCTATTTGAGGCATATACGTTTATAAAGATTGAGGAGCTCTCTCAACCTGCGTCTGGCTCGTTCAGCGGTCAGGCCCCGCCCCCATTGTGACATCTTTCTAGTATTTTCCTTGTATTATTCAAAACATGGATTGTTGGCAAAAAAATATTCTGCACATAACCCTTGTGAGTTGCAAATAATTCACGGCTGTAGAAATCAAACACCCAATCTTGGAAAAATCCAGGATGGTTTACCAGAGAACCATTTCTTATAATGTCACATCCAGCAAATTCTCACCGCCCTACCCTACGCTACGCAAGCCTTGCTCTTTCTGGCCCTGTTTACCAGAGAACAATGTATTCTAGCAATCTGTCCAGTCTTATACAGAGCTACCACGTGTTACACAATGCATACCAAAAGTATTTAGCACAAACGCAAATAAAAGACACCAAAATAAACCCTGCTGTCAAATATTCCTATCAAAATGAGGGGACAGGGAATGAGAGATTTTTAGTAGTGTGTGTGGAACTGCACTCACTCCCATAAATCTGAGCCAGGGTGCTTGCTGAACCGGATTTAAACACCAGATTTCCAAAAATTATTAAAGTAATAGAGGTCCAGGTACTCCTTGGTTCAAGGCAGATACTTTATTAGGAACCACAACAGCAACGTTTCGACCCCAAAAGGACAGCTTGACAAAGACCTTTGGGGTTGAAATGTTGCTGTTGTGGTTCCTAATAAAGTACCTGTCTTGAACCAAGGAGTGCCTGGACCTCTATTACTTTAGGGAATGAGAGATGGCCAGAGAGAATTTAGGGGGGATCAGCGGAATGTCGAATTTGGTTCTCTGCTAATGATTGGGTGCTCAACTCAAAAACATTCACCATGACTGTTGAAGGCCAAATGATCTTTCTACCCCAGTCAGTTTTGCCTCCTTTGATTGTTAGCTAATTGTTTTTCCAGATTTACCATACATTTAATAATTGTTTATTTTCCCTGATCATACCAAGAAAACTGTTTTTACAGAAACTATTATTCCCCACTACAAGATCCCAGGGAAGAATTCCAACAAAAATATTGATGATTGAACCTACAAGAGATGTTTAATCATATTGTTGAACTGTGCGCAGGTCAGTAAACGGCAACAAAGGATGCTGGACACTAAACCGTCAAAACAAGTCAATTGTCCCTGTGAAAAAAATTTCCGCCTTTCAACGTCTCTGAAGCAGAAAATTTAAAAGATACATTCAAGAAAACAGAATTACAGAGTAAAGCAAAGAAAAATATATTGTTCTTTGTACACTTTTGTTGGTTTTTTTTGTATTTTTATATTTTTTTTCTATTGAGAAACGCAGAAATAAAAGATGTCTGGACGTTTTTATGGCACAGCTGAATGTTTGGGGCTATAATTGTCTAAAAGGGCATTATTCCAATCTTGTAGATGCAAGCAGATATCGGATTATTATCGTTAAAAGCCTTTATATAGCGCCAAGTTATACCGCAGTGTACCATTGTGGAGATTTGAGAGATTTTATTCCCGTTATGCAGTACAGTGAAATCAATTTAACTTGGGTTTGACTTTGTAGGTTGCACTTGGGCATTTCTAAGCCTATACTTTTTGGGCCATAGAAAATACTTTCTGGTAATATATTCAGTTTGAATGCAAGGAGCTTTAAGTAATCCTTTCATTCTGGACATGCACAGTATCATCTTTTTAAAATCACAATCACTGAGGTTCCTCTCCATCAAAAGAAAATTAGTTTAATAGAACATTGCCTCTGCTAGAGCTAATTATACTTCCAGCACACGGACTGTGTTTCAGACTGAATAATGTCACTTCTTTTTTTATATGTATATTCTTTATTTTGTATTGGCAAGACAATATACGACAAATGTACAGAAGGAAAATCAGGTGTCGCAGCACCCATATATTAACGCGTAAGGGCAATGCGTAACATCAGTGTATACGATCTGTCGGAAACAATCTTTCATGTTGTAGGTAGTTCATACCATTAGAATGTATCTAATTTGCCATTAGAATATATCCAATTTGCCATTAGAATGTAACATATTTTCCGTCTGGGTCGTCCGTCAATAAGTTTTTATTTTTGTTTAATTGAACACGGAATCATACATATAAGTCAGATAGAAGGACAAGGTACAACAGCCTTTGTAATTGTGGCAGATGTTTGGAAAAGAATGTGCTAGCTAGTGAGTTACCTCCGGGAGGTGCGCAATGGCGCATCATGTTTTAATAAAACCTGTGACTCATATGAATCCGTGGAGACAGTAGAGATCAGTGCTTACATTAAATGAGTAAAGTAGTACAGAACAAGTAGCGAAAGATAGAAGAGAGGCGGAGGCCCCCATTCCCCACCCCAAGCATGGTGCTAGTGGCGGGGGGGAGGATGGGGCGAGGGAAGGGAGGCTGAGCAACCCATTACCCTATCACTGTCCCCATGGTCCAAACATAACAAGGAGGGGGAGCAGCCAGTTTCACCAGTGGGGGGTCCTTCAGGGGGAGGTGTATCTCTGCATGTCCTCCCAACCATCTACTCAATCGCTTATGTCACTTTGCAACGTGGGCTCCCAGATTATTTCAAGAACTTCGAGTTAAAGCAGTCAGTTTGTCCATTAGTCAGGTATCTTTTGTTTTTTGGACAACTAGGGACATAGGGGGAACGTCTTGTTTGAGCCAATTTTGCATTAAGGTTCGTCTGGCAGCAAGAGCCAGTTTATGTTGCAGTTTTTGTTCCGGTCCCTTCTAATTGCTATGGTCTGAAGAATATGAAAACCCAAGGGTCTACTGCTATTTTATGCCAGAAGGTTTTCACAACCGGACAGTCCCACCACATGTTGATGTATGTCCCTTTGTTACTGCAATTCCTCCAACAGAGGTCATCCGGTGTTTTGCCCATGCAGTAGAGCAATAGCGGTGTTGTGTACCAATGCAACATAGTCTTATATGTTTGTTTATGGACTGTCATGCAGATCAAGAAGGCCGTGTTAGCTTCCAATGTATCCTGCCAGTTGGTGCCTTTTAGAGTCTCCCTCAATTCAGTTTCCCATTGGCTGCTATGTGTGTATATAAAGAGGACGTCAAACCCCTGTGCATCAACTTCTGGAGGCACATGCGTTCAAGTCACGTCATGCGTACTTTGGAGGCTTCTCATATGTGAGTTTGGTTGACAAAGTCTTTAAGCTGGAGATTTTGAAAGAAATCTCCCGGTCTAAGAGTCGTCCTCTCTGAGAGTTCGTCAAACTTAACTACAGTGAGACCTCGGTTTACGAATTTAATGCGTTCTCCGGGATGTTTCGTATTACGAAAAATTCGTAAACCGAAACACGGTTTCCCATAGGAATGCATTGAAAACCAATTAATGCGTTCCGGAGGTGAGAAAAAAGTCAAATAAAGTATTTTATCTGTTCAAAACTCTTTATAAAGTGCACTTTAAAGGCATAAATACTGTACAGGGACATGATTAATCAAGCAATAACATTTCAAACATCCAACTTTATGTTTTAAAACATCACACATCAACACACAGTAAAAGGCATGCAAACAACTAAGCTCAGCTCCCTACCTTTCCACTTCTTGAGATGCACCAAAAAGGCTCCACAACCTGCTGCAAATGGCTCCAAAACCTCTCCAACACCTCCACACTACACACTCACGTGCTACCCACACTTCAGTATGCAGGGGGCGGAGCTATAAACCGGGACACTTGTTTCGTATTGCGAAAAAAATACGCAAACCGAGGCATTTTTTTAAATGAATTTTTATACGTAAACCGAATTTTTCGTTTACCGAGGCATTCGTTAACCGAGGTTCCACTGTACATTGTTCCCGGTGGTCATGTGGCACAGTCTCTGAGGCCCTTTTGTTCTAAATTATTGAAGTCCCAGGCTCTCATTCCCAGAGGGAAAGCCCTGTTTCTGAATAAGGTAAGCAGTGGGGAGGGTGTTTTTGTTAAGCCATATTCGGATGGAATTCAGAATTGTCGGGCATACCGTGTACAGGAGAGCCCTGTGTTCCATGGGCAGCCATGACTAATGTCAATTCTGTGCAAATTATGCCTGTCATCAGAGCGCTCAGAGCACTGGCTGGTGAATGTAATGAGCTACTTACTAACAGGCAGCACACCTACAAAGGGAAGTTTCAGTGTCCCTGCCCTTACAGCCTTACTCAGGGTACATTTTCATTTATTGGGTTTTTTAATGAAATAAGGGGGTGGACAAGATCAAAAGGGCATAATAGGACATAGGAATGAGGCGCCATGACAGACATACAGGGGTGCCATGAAATGACCCATTGGGTGGCCCATTCACTTAGGGCCACTCAATGGGTATCATGATTTACTGCTCATCAGGGGCCCTTAAAGAGCCTGACCGAGCCCCTGTGATATCGGCATGCTGGGAGGAAATGATAGCAGGTAACTTCCTCCCAGCTTCACAGAGCATCGTGCGGGAGGGAGCAGAAGGATGGACGAGTGAGGAGAAGGCTGGAGGCAGAGGTCAAGCTGCAAGAAGGCAGAGGTGAGGCTGGAGTGAGCTGCTGCACGCTCACTCCCATCAGCCTCAGCCAGGATACCAAGCAAGCCACCCTCCTGGACACAAGGTAAGCTAACAGGAGGGTGGCTGAAAATATAAAAATTATAACGTGTGTGTTTCTTAGATTGTGTGTTTGTGTGTGCATCTGTGTCAAGGTGTATGTATGTATCAGTGTGTGTATCTGTGTCAAGTTCTGTATGTGTGTGTTTGTCAGGGTGTGCATGTGTTTGTCAGCATGTGCATCTGTGTCTGTATCTGTGTGACAAAACATTCAAACTACAAAATAATATACAAACACACTCCTTCACTCAAACACCAATGCTACGCACAAATATACAGCATTTAAAAGTAAACATTACATCCAAACACATCCCTGCAATCAAACCTAAACATTACATACAAACACACTGCTGTATTAAAACACGAAAATTATATACAAGCACTCCTTCATTTCAACACTATACATTATGCTATAGCGCAAGTATATGCCGCAGCGCTGTACAGATTCACAACCTAGAACTTTGTTTCGACTTGGGCCGCCTTGGAAAAATATTGGAATATTAAGTGCGCCTTGAAGCTAAAAAGTTTGGGAACCACTGGGTTATAGTAAACCTTTAAACATAGAAGCAAGTTACTGCAGCCAGCAGAACATATTGAAGTGTCTGACTTCTATAAATCAAGTGTTCTGCTCAAATATGTACTAGCTTCGGAAACTGTTATATATGATCGACTACTTTCTCTAGTTTATATCTCTCTCAGCGTGTTTATTGGAGATTGTAACTGTTTTACTCTGAACCAAATTCAACATTTTTGTACGTTTAAAAACCCCCTGAATAGCCTGTGATTACAATTGCGAAGATTTTCCATTTTGGACACTCCATACTGGGTCTGTGTTTCAGTTCCATAAGATAATAATAGAATATTCGGTGCATTAATGTTTATTGGGCTGTAAGTCTCTTAATACTATTTGAATAATTGTATTCTGAGATTAGAATGTTTGATTTGCCTTGTGTCACATCCATTAAGTACTGGTTTCATATACGAGACTCAGCACTGACCTCGTTTTTCTGATTTTGGCACATCAACAGAGAAACTAGGAATGAAAGGCCTGCTCTTGCAGCATTTTCTGACAGCGCTTCTAATGAATTGTGTCTCTGCAAAAAGTTTAGATCAGAGAATATCGGTACATTGTAAATTTGCGATGCTGTCAGGGTTTTTCACTGAACTGTGAATTTTCAAGAATTCAAAGTGAATTTAACATTAATTCAAAGAGAATATCAAATTGTAGGCCAAAATTGGAAAATCTATTTAAAAAAAAAAAAAAAAGTCAGTTTTACTGTTTTGGCCACTTTGAGTTCCTAACAATTCTCACTTAAGTGAATTAAAAAAAACAAAAACATTTTTAATAAATTAGCATTTGACATTCAGCAGGGCTCCCAACAATCCTCCTTTTGGTGGCACTCTTCCAATTTCTGGGCCTTTCTCGAAGTAGGGCATCATTAGGCCCGCTCGTTCTGCGCAGTGGGCACCAGGACCATGCAGAGAGCGCTTTAGTAGTAGGGGTCGGCCTACTGTCCATCAATCTGATGTGCTGAACGCCAGGGTGACACTCCACCTTTAGTAGGTGGTCCCACTCTGGAAGTGGGCAGCTCTGCCCATTGACAATGCTTCCTAGAAGGTCTGGCCACCCATCCCGATTACATTACCAGAAGGGATGTGTGCATTCAATCACCATAAAACTGTGTCATCCTAGCTGCTCTATGTCCTGATCAATGCCCAGGCTACCCTGTATCATTGCGCCATTCATTGTGAGATAGATTGTATATTCCAAATGGGATACCCACAGAAACGAAAAAAACTAGCCGTCCATTCATATTGTGTTTGTGATGAACATGATGACATGATTAATAAAATCAGGTCGATTCCATCTATATCAGACTTATTTAAACATTGTTTTCACCAGTTTACCAGATGATGGTTGTGATATCTCTATGTTTATCTTTTGTATTAGGCGGTATCTGCCATATTCTCCCTATGCTCTAATAGTTAAAATATTGCTCTAATGATCTAAAAGGGAAAATATTGAGACTTTGGAGTCATTTCTCTTAGCTGTGAAATCTGCCAATAGAGTGCAAATTCTAGGCCAGCAATGGGAACAGTTGGAAATTGCTACAACGTGGCTAGCTGAGCTTGTCTGTTAGTGTCTCTGTTACATTTAGGGTTTGATGTACATTTTGCAGACTCTCAGAGGTGACAGGCCCGCTCGGTATGTGGCTGCCCAGGGATAAGCAGTCAAAATGAGTAATTTAGAAATGTTGTATCTGTCACATGAGAGAGACACATCCCCGTGAAGTGCAAGTGCAACTTTTCCAATTTCTGTCCATAAAGCAGTGCTTTGTCTGTGCTCTGTGCATGGGAAGCCCTGTTTCTGGCCATAATTATAACCAGTGAAGTAAATTATACCGATTCTGGTATGTGATCTGCACAATTCATGTACGGCTTTTAAACACTTGGAGCTAAATAATTCTTTATCCCAAAGGCTGACACTTACTTATGCAGACAGAGTGGAAGGGAGCTGATGATAAAAGCAGGTAGGTAGACAGGCGGGTAGGTAGGCGTATTTAGCTACAATGGATTACGCCCTGTCCATTCCCACATTTATAAGTTGGTCTAAATTGTAATATTTGTGATTTAATGTTGTAACTATAACGCGGAGTTGCACCGGCTACTGATGTACCGGACCAGGGTGGATTGTTGTAATTATGAATGTCTGAATACCATTACTGTACTCTATGTATTGTGTGCAAACTCAATAACAATTGTACAATTAAAAAAAAAAAAAAATGTTTCTTTAAAAACTCTGCTGTTTAGTGAATTAACTCCTTAGTCAATAAATTCTATCACCTTTATTTGTTTCCGATAATTATTGCAGTTTTTTTGTGAACCAGTAGATGGCAGTGTGCTGCAACAATTCTCTTCTGTTCTTCATTGGAGGATTTATTCTAAAAAAAAAATATGTCACTTCAAACAGAGTTTCCTAAACTTTTTGGACCAAGACACACATCAGTCAGTGGAAAATTTACCAAGTCACACCTACTTTGTTACCTTCATCGACGGTTTGTCCACATATTTACCTGACATTTTACTAGAGAGGTAGTGAAGATAAATATTTAAAGGGTCACTCTAGCTCGCTGAAAAGCTACATGTGTGAAGAGTGTGTCCTCTTTTTAATTTTGGAAATAGTGCTGATTTCAATAGAAATTAATCTGGATACACCCCCTGGCTTTCAGACAACAGGTCCTGTTACCTCCTGGCAGTGGCATACTAAGGAGGCCGGTCTGCCCCGGGTGCCACTTACTAAATAGGGGCCATGACCAGGGCCGGCCTTAGCTATGTGTGCCGGACGGCATGTGACTGTGTGTGTGACTGTCTGCCTGTAACTGTGTGTGTGTGTGACTGTCTGTCTGTAACTGTGTGTGTGTGTGTGTGACTGTCTCCCTATGACTGTATGTGTGTGTGACTGGCTGCCAGTAACTGTGTGTGTGTGACTGTCTGCCTGTAACTCTGTGTGTGTGACTGTCTGCCAGTAACTCTGTGTGTGTGTAACTGTCTGCCTGTGACTGTATGTGTGTGTGACTGTCTGCCTATGACTGTATGTGTGTGTGACTGTCTGCCAGTAACTGTGTGTGTGTGACTGTCTGCCTGTAACTCTGTGTGTGTGACTGTCTGCCAGTAACTGTGTGTGTGTGTGTGTGTGTGACTGTCTGCCTGTAACTGTCTGTGTGTGACTGTCTGCAACTGTGTGTGTGTGACTGTCTGCCTGTGACTGTGTATGTCAGACTGTCTGCCTGTAACTGTGTGTGTGTGACTGTCTGCCTGTAACTGTGTGTGACTGTATGCCTGTAACTGTGTGTGTGTGTGTGTGTGTGAGACTGTCTGCCTGTTAGTGTGTGTGTGAGACTGTCTGCCTGTGACTGTGTGTATGACTGCCTGCCTGTAACTGTCTCTGTGTGTGTGTATGACTGTCTGCCTGTTACTGTATGGCAAATAGTAAAAGACACAGACGACACTCCAAGGTTCGTGATGGTGCATTTATTATAGAGTAAGTCTCCTCACAAATAAGACGTTTTAGATTTATGGAGCCTTAATCATCCATAACAAGTGCAAAGCTTCATTAGGTTTATATACCCTTTAAATTGATTAATAGATTAATAATTGCATCAACAAGAACCTTGGAGTGTCGTTGTCAGGGTACCTGAGGTCTCTACCTCCGAGAGAGGCAGAGACTTAGACGTCTATCCGTCCGGACGGGCTGTTTCCTCTGTTCCTCCCGGTCCTCCCGGTCACGTAAACGCCGGCCGCGAGGGAGTCACTTCCTTTTGTAGCAGGACGTCCGGAAACCGACGTCATAACGCCAGCCCGGAACGACCTGAGACTAATCAGATCTCGTCGGAGGCGTGTCTCTCCCTCCGAGCCAGGGTATTTAAACTTGCTTCTCCCATTTGCTCATTGCCCTGTCGTGGTTCTAGCCTGTCTAGTCACACAGTGCTCTGGTATTTTCTGTTATCCCTTTGGTTCCGACCCGGCTTGTTTGACTTACTCTGTTCACCTCTGTTATCCTTGACCCGGCTTGTTCCTCGCTTACCTGTCCTCTCGTTCCCTCGACCTCGGCTAGACCATTCTCTATACTCTCCGTACGTTAGTCCGGCCATTCTAAGGTCCGGTATACGTATCCTGTACCTGTTTGTACTCTGCGTGTTGGATCCCTGTCCCGATCCTGACATTACGACAGGGCCATGGATCCTGCAAGTACAAACAGTCAGCTTGGTCCTTCTGATCCTAGGTTCGAAGCCATGGAGCACAGAATGGATCAGATGGCGCTAGCACTACAGGCATTGTTGTCTCGTGCTAATAACCCGCCAGAGGAGACGCGTACTACTTCTATTTCTCCTGTGAGCTCAGGCTTAGAGGTAGCCACTGTAGGTGCCTCTTCCCGTATTACACCACCAGTACGTTATGGTGGTTCACCTGAGAAGTGTCGTGGTTTTCTTAACCAGATCAGTATCCACTTTGAATTACAACCTCGCTCCTATCCTACAGATAGGGCAAAGGTTGGATTTATTATCACCTTACTCATTGAGAAAGCTCTGAGATGGGCCAACCCACTATGGGAGAACGATAACCCGTTAGTATATAACTATAATGCCTTTGTAGCTGCCTTTAGAAGAACTTTTGACCCCCCTGGTAGAAAGGTCAATGCAGCCAGATTACTGTTGCGCCTGAGACAGGAGAACCGAACTCTCGTGGATTATGCACTAGAGTTCAGGTCTCTGGCGTCAGAAGTTAAGTGGAATGAGCAGGCTTATATAGATGTATTTTTGAACGGGTTATCAGACGTAATCCTTGATGAGGTTGCCACTAGAGAACTCCCTGAAAATTTGGAGGATTTAATTTCGTTCATTTCTCGTATTGATGAGCGTTTAAGAGAGAGACAAAACACTCGAGAGAGGAACCTTAGACCTTCCTTTAAATTAGCTCCCGCATTTCAAAGTCCTGATTCCACTACCTCACTGTTTCCTGAACCTATGCAGATAGGCAATACTCGCCTCTCAGAAGAGGAGAGACAGTACAGGAGAAGAGAGGGATTATGCATGTATTGTGGAGTCAGAGGTCACTTACGCCTGAATTGTCCTAATCGTTCGGGAAACGCTCGCACCTAAGTTTCTCTAGAGGACAGGCCTTGGGTGTTTCTATTTTGTCCTCTACTCATAATTATAAAGATCACAGGCTTCTGCTACCAGTTTCTTTAATTTGGGAGAAGGGAGTACTAAAGACTATGGCTTTGATAGATTCCGGAGCTGCTGAGAATTTTATCGACCAAGCCTTTGCTACTAAACACACTGTCCCATCCCAGTTAAGGGCTACACCCTTGGCCGTTGAGGCCATAGATGGTAGACCTTTACTTGAGCCTTTTATCTCCCGTGAGACTATACCCGTTAACTTGACTGTTGGTATCTTACACGAGGAGAACTTATCACTTATGCTCATTTCGTCCCCTTCGGTCCCCATAGTCCTGGGGTACCCATGGTTAAAAAGACATAACCCTATTATCGATTGGGAGTTAGGGGAGATACTCTCATGGGGTCAGGGCTGCCAGGAGAAGTGTTTACGCAGGGTTTCCCCATTGGCTGTAATAAACACACCGGGTAGTTCCATTTAGTCTACGGAGGGACAGATACCGTTCATCTACCAGGACTTAAAAGCTGTATTCGACAAGAAGAATGCCGATACCTTACCTCCACACAGGTCATTTGATTGTAAAATTAAGCTTTTACCTGGTACTATGCCTCCGAGGGGCAATGTATATCCTCTATCCACTCAAGAGAACTCAGTTCTAGAGGAATATATTCGTGAGAATCTAGAAAAAGGATCCTTTTCCCCCGCCGGGGCTGGGTTTTTTTTCGTTAAAAAGAAGGATGGCACTTTGAGACCTTGTATTGATTACCGAGGGTTGAATAAGATAACCATCAGAAATGCCTATCCCATTCCTTTGATTACCGAGCTGTTTGATCGTTTAAAGGGCTCTAAAATTTTCACCAAGTTAGATCTCAGAGGGGCGTATAACTTGGTGAGAATCCAGGATGGACACGAGTGGATGACAGCGTTCAATACCCGTTATGGTCACTATGAATACACGGTTATGCCATTTGGTCTTTGTAATGCTCCAGCAGTCTTTCAGGATTTGATTAATGAAGTTCTTAGGGAGTTTCAACATGATTGTGTCATTGTATACCTCGATGACATAATTATACACTCTAGGGAGATTGAGACCCACCACAGACAAGTCAGAAAGGTATTGCTCAAACTTCTGCAACATGGCCTATACTGGAAATTGGAGAAATGCAGTTTTGACCAGTCTCAGATAGACTTTCTTGGGTACGTGATTTCTGGGGAAGGCTTTAAGATGGATCCTGACAAACTCCAATCTATTTTAGATTGGCCATTGCCTAAGGGACTCAAGACTGTTCAGAGGTTTATTGGTTTCTCTAATTATTATAGGCGCTTTATTAAGGGATACTCTTCTATTATTGCGCCTATTACCAATATGACCAAACAAGGGGCTAATACTAAGACCTGGTCTACTGAGGCTCATGTTGCTTTCAAGACGCTCAAGGAACTTCTTGCCTCTGCCCCAATTTTGGTTCATCCTGATACGACTCTGCCGTTCCTACTCGAGGTTGATGCCTCTGAGACGGGAGTAGGGGCTGTTCTGTCACAAAGGTTAGGGGTGGACAAACCGTTACACCCTTGTGGGTTTTTCTCTAAGAAACTATCTGGTCCTGAAAGCAGATATGACATCGGTGACAGGGAACTGTTAGCGGTCATTATGGCTCTTAAGGAGTGGAGGCATTTATTAGAGGGGACCTTACATCCTGTTACTATTTTAACGGATCACAAGAACTTGTCCTATATTGGGGAGGCTAAACGCCTATCCGCCAGGCAGGCTCGTTGGTCCCTATTCCTGACTCACTTCAATTATGTGCTTACTTATAGACCTGGTTCTAAGAACTCCAAAGCCGATGCTTTATCTCGCCAATATGAACCATCCACTATAGTTGAGCCAGTTCTTTCCTCGATTGTTCCTAAATGTAATATCATCGCTAACACGAATCTCAGGATTCATTCTCCGTTGCTTACCGAGATCATAAAGTTACAACATCTAGCTCCTACACAGACTCCTGGGGATAGACACTTCGTTCCTCCTGCTCTCCAACTGGAAGGGTTGCGGTGTTTCCACAACAGCAAGGTAGCTGGGCATCCTGGCTTTCGCAAGACGTATGCTTTAATCTCCAAAGATTTCTGGTGGCCTGCTTTGCGTAAGGATATTAAAGATTTCATCGATACTTGTGAGGTCTGTACTAAGCAACCTCATACGCTTCCATGTGGATTTCTGCATCCCTTAGAGGTTCCAGAGAAACCATGGTCCTGTTTAGCTATGGACTTCATTGTCGATTTGCCTATCTCTAAAAGACAGACTGTCATCCTCACCGTGGTTGACAGATTCACCAAGATGGCTCACTTCGTTCCTCTGCCTAAACTCCCGTCTTCACCCGAATTGGCAGAGATATTCGCTAGGGAGATTTTTCGTTTACATGGGATACCCTCCCAAATTGTATCTGACAGAGGTTCCCAATTTGTTTCCCGTTTTTGGAGGTCCTTCTGCTCTCAACTGGGTATCAAATTGAATTTCTCTTCTGCCTATCATCCTCAGTCTAACGGAGCTGCTGAACGCACCAACCAAAAAATTGAACAATATTTACGTTGTTTTGTTTCTGAACACCAGGACGATTGGGTTGGTTTGATTCCTTGGGCGGAGTTTGCACACAACAATCTCGTTTGTGATTCTACTCATTCAAGCCCCTTCTTCATGAATTATGGCTTTCATCCATCTATTCTTCCCTCGGTCTCCCCTTCCCAAGGGATACCGTCGGTTGATGTTCATGTTGCCAATTTGAGGAAGTTGTGGGATCAGACTCGACAAATTCTTCTGCACAATTCTATGCTGGTTGAGAAACACGCCGATAAACGTAGAAGGGCGGCTCCGGTGTTTGTTCCAGGTGATAGAGTATGGTTGAGTACAAGAAACATCCGTTTAAAAGTACCTTCCATGAAATTCGCTCCTCGTTATATTGGACCTTACAGGGTGCTGACTCGGATTAACCCTGTTGCGTATCGTCTAGCTCTTCCAACTGCCTTACGCATCCCTAACTCATTTCATGTTTCATTGCTGAAACCACTAGTCTTCAACAGATTTTCCTCCACAACGTCCTCTCCTCGCTCTGTTCAGGTGGAGGGTCAGGAGGAGTATGAGGTTAACTCTATTATCGATTCTCGAATCTCCCGGGGGAGAGTACAATATCTGGTCGATTGGGAGGGATATGGTCCTGAGGAGAGGAGTTGGGGACCTCAAGAGGATGTTCATGCTCCTCATCTCCGCAGGGCGTTTCACTCCCGCTTCCCATCTCGTCCCGGTTCCTTCCGCCCAGTGGGCGTAACTGAGAGGGGGGGTACTGTCAGGGTACCTGAGGTCTCTACCTCCGAGAGAGGCAGAGACTTAGACGTCTATCCGTCCGGACGGGCTGTTTCCTCTGTTCCTCGCGGTCCTCCCGGTCACGTAAACGCCGGCCGCGAGGGAGTCACTTCCTTTTGTAGCAGGACGTCCGGAAACCGACGTCATAACGCCAGCCCGGAACGACCTGTTACTCAATCCTTTAGAGACTAATCAGATCTCGTTGGAGGCGTGTCTCTCCCTCCGAGCCAGGGTATTTAAACTTGCTTCTCCCATTTGCTCATTGCCCTGTCGTGGTTCTAGCCTGTCTAGTCACACAGTGCTCTGGTATTTTCTGTTATCCCTTTGGTTCCGACCCGGCTTGTTTGACTTACTCTGTTTACCTCTGTTATCCTTGACCCGGCTTGTTCCTCGCTTACCTGTCCTCTCGTTCCCTCGACCTCGGCTTGTCTCTGACCATTCTCTATACTCTCCGTACGTTAGTCCGGCCATTCTAAGGTCCGGTATACGTATCCTGTACCTGTTTGTACTCTGCGTGTTGGATCCCTGTCCCGATCCTGACAGTCGTTGCCTGTGTCTTTTACTATTTGCTAGACTCTAGTAGATTGCGGTGTCTGCTGTTTCCATGGAGCACCTCTCGCGTGGATGGCCAGATTACTAAGCAGTACCTGAGTGTGGGCTAAAATGTTTCTTGTTGTGCCTGTTACTGTGTGTAACTGTGTGCCTATAACTGTGTGTATGTGACTGTGTGCGAGTGACTATGTGCCTGGGACCGCGGCGGTACTGTTATCTTGAGGCCGGACTCAGGTGCTGCAGCAACAGCAGGGAGCAGCATTTTGATTTCCAGTTTTATCAATGTAGGTGAAGACTGGAGACTGTATTAGGGGGGGCAGGGTTTTGTATAAGGGGGGCTGAGCAGCAGATTTGTGGAAGAGGGGTGCAGGGGTTTTGAAGAAGAACGGCAGGACAGGTGTTTTGTAGAAAGGGGCTCTCATTGAGCTGCATTGGGAAGTATGTGATTGGACAGCCACAGAAAGGCTGGGCGGGGTTAGAAGAGGAGGGATTGCAAACACAGCAGACAATATATCTGCAGTTTTTGAATATACCCCGAAGGATAAAATGCATAATTAAATGCGTGCAAGTTTTCATTTAGGTTACATCTACTAAACAGGGACCTTTTGTTCATTTCGTATTTGGGCAACGGAATGTCCTGTTAAAGACTTCTCTCAACTATGTTGTCATTGGCATAGCGGTCTTATTTACCTATAAAATGACTCTTTGATTTCTATTTAATTTATAAAAGTGTCAATTACCATTGAAATCCGCACTTTTTGTAAAATGAACAAAGAAGACACACTCTTCACACATAAAACAGTAAAACAAGCTAAACTGCTTTAAAGGTCTGGAGTGTCCCTTTAATATCACATCCTTGAGAACCACATTTTTTTATGTTGTCTGTTTGAAAAGCCAGGGGGGTGTAACCAGGCTAATTTATAAACATCTCAGTTTCTATTAAAAATATAAAGCTTTTCAGCAAGCTAAAGTTGTTTAGTTGCCTCGAGTGACCTTTAAGTCCCACACAGAGCACGACTCGCAATGGTCCTTCCTGGTTGAGATTATCAGTGATGATGATCTCAGCAAATTCAATGTGTTCCTATTGCACTGAGAAGAGGGGGAGTAGGTGGGGAGTGTACATGAGCAGCATAGGCATTGTTTAGTATTGTCAGACTACAGGGAGAGTCTATCTACATCAGGACCACTACATTAATCTGACGTGGTTTGGGGGCTAAGAGTGTCCCTTTAATTTTATTTATCAGATCTCACAAACACATATTAGCTAAATATATGGGAGAAATAAACAAAATATAAAAAAAACCTGGGATGTGATAGTTCCTTTTTTACACTCTGGAAAAATAAATTAATAATAACAGAACATTTTATAAATGTATAGAACTTTTCTATAGAGCTTTTTTATTTGTGATCTCTGAACAGAAATATGTATCTATACTTGGTATGTATCCTAATGTTCAAATATGCTGTGCTTTATATACCGGTATCTATTTTTTACAAATAGTCCTAATAGTGAATAAGGTAATCTGATAGCTGTAGGCCAGGGGTGGGGAACCTTCGGCTCTCCAGATGTTTTGAACTACACCTCCCATGATGCTTTGCCAGCATTATGTGTGTAAGAGCATTATGGGGGATGTAGTCCACAACATCTGGAGAGCCGGAGGTTGCCTATCCCTGCTGTAGGCTCCCATTGTTTCTTGAAACCAATAAAACTTTAATATAAACAATCATTTTTAAGGAACTTTTTTTTCCCGAAAGTTAATCATAACTTTGTTTAGAGAATATGTTACTCTTACTGGAACGTTTTACTTAATACATTGATCAATGATTTAACTTCAGTCAGTGTGTGGTGTGTACCAAGTTATCTCTAATCTGGCTAAAAGGTCACATCAGGCCAATCTACTTCGATGCATTAATAATTAGACATATTCTGCAGAACAGAATTAAAGAGACAGCAAAAACAGTTGGACTGAACCGTGAATTTTCACTTTGCAGAAGCAAACATTTTACCATAATGTAAAAGCTAAGGTTTTTTATTTTATTTTTTTTATTTTAAATCCCAGGATAATAGCTTTAATTGTCCAAGTGTAAAAAGGTAAAGACAAGAGCTCATTGTGACTTTAAAAATGCTAAAACCCGATGTTAAAAATTAACCAATCACCATGGAAACCAGTGTAAAATATCAGCCTTCAGCCTTCGACACTTTGCCTCAGAAAAGCCTTTATCAGTAGGTTTTTATTCACTGATTTCGTCTGATAATCTTTTCATATCCTCGTAGCTTTATTATTTCAAAGACACGTCTAGTCTACCATACAAATAATCTATATAAACTTCCATTTAAATACTCTCAGGGTTATTTACTAAGGGAGAATGAAAAGTGAATTTCCAACTCTAGATCAAAATAGTCAAACCGGAAACATTCTCTAAGTCAGCTATGCTCTCCGTTCGGCTACTCTGGCCTTAAAGGACCACTATAATCACCCAGACCACTTCAGCTCAATGAAGTGGTCTGGGTGCCAGGTCCCCCAGGTTTTAACCAATCAGATGTAAACATAGCAGTTTCATAGAAACTGCTATGTTTCACTGAGGGTTAATCCTGCCTCTAGTGTCTGTCTTCCTGAGAGTGGTTAGAGGCGCTTCCCCGGCGCTCAACGCGAAAATCGCATTGAGCATGCAGAACGTCCATAGGAAAGCATTGAGAAATGCTTCCCGATGGGCGTTTTTAATGCCCGCGCGGCTATGGCTGCGCATGCGCATTCCACTCCACTCTGGAGCTGACGTCGGAGGGGGAGGAGAGGTCACCAGCGCCAGGCCTGGCGCTGGATAAAGGTAAGTGGCTGAAGGGGTTTTAACCCCTTCAGGCCAGCGGGAGGGTGGCCCTGAGGGTGGGGGGAACCTAAGGTCCTTTAAATTTGAAAATCACTTTAAATTCTCATTTTAGTGAATAATGCTGTATGTGAATGTAACATTCTGTTTTTTCACTTTTTTAAACCGTGTCTAGGTTGTGTAGGGCCTCTTTGATTTGAGAACAATTTACAAGGTGGTGAGTGTCTTTGCAGCTGTGAAAGGGCAAGGTTCTCTTATTTTGGTTGCAATGAAATACAAAATGTTATTTGAGTCTAAAGTTCTTTTCCATACATATGTGCAGCTGGCAAGAATTCAAGTAACAGCAGCAGCAGTGGAATTGGAAGCAATCAAGCTATTGGCTAAGAATAATTACTGTGTATCACTAAGGTGAGAATTGGTGGGAATACAGAGTGAATTCAAGGACTAAAAAAAGCCAAACTGGCGAAATTCTCTATGACCATCCCTGCTTCACTCCCTGCTTAGAAACAGGGAAGATTATAGAGACTGTCAGTTTTCAAACACTGTTCGACACTAGGTGCATGTACACTGATCAGCCACAACATTAAAACCACTGACAGGTGACGTGACTATCATAGATTATATTGTTACAATGACACTTGTCGAGGGATGGGATAGATAAGGCAGCACGTGAAAAGTTAATTCTTAAATTTCATGTGTTAGAAGCAGTAAATCGGGGCACGCTCGGGTGCAGGCCGCTTGTAGGCCCCATGGCATCCTCTGTTGGTAGCAAGCCTGCCTGCAGCATTAGAAATTGTCCCGGGTGCTGGAATTGTCCCTCTGTACACCAGAGCGCCGGCAGCCTCCTAGGTGGGCCACAAATTAGCAGTAGGCCCTAGCTGGGCAGCGGTGACCTCTGAATGCTCTGAGTGGGCTGCCTCTTGCTGTTGGCTCCCATTGCTCCCATCCATTCCTCAGCATAGTCTTCTGGGCTCAGGCAGCGAAGGGGTCTTCTATCACTCATGGCTGCGATTGACCCGATCTCCTCTTGCAGGGATCTCAGCTGGGCCTGCATCCATGCTCACACAGCCGCCCTCACACAGACCAAGAAGGGATCCAGGTCCTCAGCCATGAGAAGAACCTGTAGAGGACAGAAAAAAGGAGAATAAAGAAAAAAAGCGGGACAAAGAAAGAAGAAAAACAAGAGGAGACAAGATACACACAACATCACAGGTAATTGTCTAAAGCTAAAATGGCCACTGACCACTCCTAACTGACCAACCGTCCTCTGTCAAGGCTCACTCTGGCTTGGTCTGACCCTGTGAGCCCTAAAATTAAAGGGTCCCTCTTTATCCATTTGAAATGTTGGGAGGAAGCCTTCCTGCTTCCCCTGCAGCACTTATCTGTCACTTTTAGCTCAGCCCTCGCCACACAGGAAGCTCAGCGCCCGCAGCACGGGAAGCTTAGCCCCCACCACGCATTTAAAAAAAAAATAATTAAATTCCGAACGGCTGTGCGGCCCTCTGCTCCATGGCGCCCTGTGCTCGCACACCCCTAAGGCCGGCCCTGCTTGTCGCTTGTCAAGCAGCTCTTCAAGAGGGCCCCATATGCTCTGCACCCACTCACCCCATTTCTACCTTTCATCCAACCACCACTTCTTAAATATTTCAATTATTCTCTATCCCATACTACATTTTCCTTAAATGGACACTTTAAGCACTTATAGCCTTTGTGCACCATAAGCACTACATCTAGAGATTAAGATACTTGGGGTGTCCCTTTAAAAGCATCATCAGCCTTTTAATCATTACAGAGAAATCTGTAAAAATATAATTTTATTTGGTGTTGATGCATAACTTCTGTCATACAAACGGGCCGTCTTCCATAAAAAGCCAGTTACATATTTTCTAAACGTGTTACTCATTTGCAATGTACTATTTTTTTAAGCAGATAGAGAAGGGCTTTAAGTTAAGAGTTTTTTTATTTTGTGCAAATATTAGTTTGGAGCGGTTCATGCGAACCAAATTCCTTTTAATCCATGCCCAAACAAAACGGCCCATCCGGAATTCACCCCTCGAGTCTTCGTCATTGAAAAGAACAGTACAGGTAGAACCCAGATGGATCGGTTAGTTTGGGTGTGGATTATAATGAATTTGGTTCGGATGAATCACTCCAAACTAATTTTTTCCACGATTCTTATCAATTACATTAATTCAAACGACTATTAATCCTACAAGTACAACGTAGCGAAACTGACACCATCACAATTAAAGATGTGGAAAATATTATAACGGTCTGTTTGGAAGCAAACACAATTACCATGTGCACCGAGTTCCTGCCTATGAATGGTTTCAGTCTGCTGATGTGAGGCATTCATTATCTAGTGATTACCAATAGACAGCTGTTTAACATCTGTGTTAGACTAACACCCAGGCTCCACTCCTTCAAAAGATCATTAAAAGCTCACTTCTTCATGAAAGCGTATCAATGAAACTTTTAACTGTTAGCTCCCCTGCCCCCCGGCACCCTGATTCCTCTCCTGCAAATGTCATTAAAAACACACTAAGCCTTCAGTTAATACTATTCTACAAATCTACTTTTCTACCCCTACCCTTACCTTTTGTGTCACTTTACCCCACCCCTCTAACATGTAAGCTCACTGAGCAGGACCCTCAATCCCTCTGTTACTGTTACTATACCCCATTCCCTCTAGCATGTAAACTCACTGAGCAGGCCCTCAATCCCTCTGTTACTGTGTCACTATACCCCACTCCCTCTAACATGTAAGCTCACTGAGCAGGGCCTCAATCCCTCTGTTACTGTGTCACTATACCCCACTCCCTCTAGCATGTAAACTCACTGAGCAGGCCCTGAATCCCTCTGTTACTGTGTCACTATACCCCATTCCCTCTAGCATGTAAACTCACTGAGCAGGCCCTCAATCCCTCTGTTACTGTGTCACTATACCCCACTCCCTCTAACATGTAAACTCACTGAGAAGGCCCTCAATCCCTCTGTTACTGTCACTATCTCCCACTCCCTCTAACATGTAAACTCACTGAGCAGGGCCCTCAATCCCTCTGTTACTGTGTCACTATACCCCACTCCCTCTAGCATGTAAACTCACTGAGCAGGGCCCTCATTCCCTCTGTTACTGTGTCACTATACCCCACTCCCTCTAGCATGTAAACTCACTGAGCAGGCCCTCAATCCCTCTGTTACTGTGTCACTATACCCCACTCCCTCTAGAAGGTAAGCTCACTGAGAAGGGCCCTCAATCCCTCTGTTACTGTGTCACTATTCCCCACTCCCTCTAGCATGTAAGCTCACTGAGCAGGGCCCTCAATCCCTCTGTTACTGTGTCACTATACCCCACTCCCTCTAACATGTAAACTCACTGAGAAGGCCCTCAATCCCTCTGTTACTGTCACTATCTCCCACTCCCTCTAACATGTAAACTCACTGAGCAGGGCCCTCAATCCCTCTGTTACTGTGTCACTATACCCCACTCCCTCTAGCATGTAAACTCACTGAGCAGGGCCCTCATTCCCTCTGTTACTGTGTCACTATACCCCACTCCCTCTAGCATGTAAACTCACTGAGCAGGCCCTCAATCCCTCTGTTACTGTGTCACTATACCCCACTCCCTCTAGAAGGTAAGCTCACTGAGAAGGGCCCTCAATCCCTCTGTTACTGTGTCACTATTCCCCACTCCCTCTAGCATGTAAGCTCACTGAGCAGGGCCCTCAATCCCTCTGTTACTGTGTCACTATACCCCACTCCCTCTAACATGTAAACTCACTGAGAAGGCCCTCAATCCCTCTGTTACTGTCACTATCTCCCACTCCCTCTAACATGTAAACTCACTGAGCAGGGCCCTCAATCCCTCTGTTACTGTGTCACTATACCCCACTCCCTCTAGCATGTAAACTCACTGAGCAGGGCCCTCATTCCCTCTGTTACTGTGTCACTATACCCCACTCCCTCTAGCATGTAAACTCACTGAGCAGGCCCTCAATCCCTCTGTTACTGTGTCACTATACCCCACTCCCTCTAGAAGGTAAGCTCACTGAGAAGGGCCCTCAATCCCTCTGTTACTGTGTCACTATTCCCCACTCCCTCTAGCATGTAAACTCACTGAGCTGGGCCCTCAATCCCTCTGTTCCCGTGCATCCAACTCGTCTGGTTACAATTACGTTTTTTTAAGTCCACCCATTGTACAGCGTTGCGGAATTTGTTGGTGCTATATAAATAATAATAATACAAATTAAGGAAAAATAACAACTTGCAGATCTTCAGTCTGGATTTTACAAAAACATTAACCACTTCACTACCAAGCACTTTTTGATTAAAACATTTTTAGCATACCATTTATTTGGAGCAAGGGAAGCATAGCTAGCCTATTAAGATATCATAACGCAGCACGTTTGTTAAAAATTGCTCTGCAGACAAACGTAAAAATGCACAATATGTAAATTTATAAAATTTTCATTTCTCAAGTTTGAATATTTGAGAGATGAATAGCTTTAGAGAGCATGCAGAGTCCTTTATCTTGTAAGATTTCTAAATAAAGTTAGTATGACAGCAAAAATGCAATTTTTTTTAACATACAGTAGATGTGCCAAAATAGATAAAAATGGTCAAAAAACCTTGCTTATAGGCATTTGTAAGGACACTAAAGACATTACTAGTAGTGCAGATTACTAAACATTGCAACAGAATGTAAAAAGAATGTCTGTATTTGTGCATAATGTCCACATCCTGTAAATACAGTTACATCACATATTTCTAAAATAAAGGTTGCTATTGCTATTGCTATAGCAATCTTTATCAATCTCTGGACTGCTAATGTAATGCTGACAGTGAGATGGTATAGTCCATTTACTCCTCCCTCCTCCCAGACTCTGGGAATGGTATGGCACAGTGATACTTCCTGTACTGTTCAAAAACAGGGGTGAGCTGACATTTTCAGCAACTTTACATTTATGTCAGTGACTAGTGGTTTCTGACAGAGAAATGTGTTCCTCTACACAGGCTGGTAATTATAACTAGAGTATAAATGAAGTTGTTTGGGTGCAGTCTCCTTGTCCCCTCAAACCTTCAATGTAAAACATGCTTACATTGCAGGGTTAACTGTGTGTGTTTAAGTGTAGAGTGGCTTTACATATTGTAGCTATGTAAGATGTGTGTGTTGTCATGCGTTTGGTGGGCTGTGTGCATGTTTAGATGCAGAGTGGCTGTAAGTGCTGTAGCTATTGTAGTCAGAGATGTATTTTCCGCGAGGCTAACAAGGCATTTGCCTTGGGCAACACATTCCAAGGGACAGCAAAAAATGCGGCCCCCAAATGCCTTGTTTTAAGGGGAAGGCAGGCGGTGAGAGAGCAAGAGAGCGCTGATCTGTGAGCTCTACCTGCTCAACTCCCCATTATGCACCACAAAATGATACCGGAAGCTGGAATATGACATCACTCCGTCTCCCGGCATCCCTGCATCACTCTGCGGTGCGTGAGGGAGATGAGCAAGGAGAACTCACAAATCCGTGCTCCCTCGCCGCCTGCCAGCCTGCACGCCTGCCTTCCTGCCCAGCAGCCCAAACAGCCCAGCCAGCAGCCCTACCGGACCAAAAGTAGGGAGGCTGGGTGTATTTCAATTAAAATTTAAAAAATAACAATCTGTGACTGTTGCGGGGAAATGTATGTGTGTTTGTGTCTGTCTGCAGTGTGTCTGTCTGTCTGTGTGTGTGTGTATATATGTCTGTCAGTGTGTGTGTCTGTCTATAAGTATGTGTCTGTGAGTGAGGGTGTGTGTGTGTGTGTGTGTCTGTCAGTGTGTGTCTGTCAGTCAGTGAGTGTGTGTGTCTGTCTGTCAGTTAATGTGTGTGAGTCTGTGTGTATGCCTGTCAGTGTGTGTCTGTGTCTTTGTGTCTAAACGTTTGTGTGTGTGTGTGTGTGTGTGTGTGTGTCTGTCAGTGTGTGTATGTGAGTGAGTGTCTGTGAGTGAGTGAGTGTGTGTGTATGTCTGTCATAGTGTGTCTGTAAGGGAGCCTGTGTCTGAGTGATTGTGTGTCTGTCAGTGAATATGTGTGTGTGTCTGAGTAATTGTGTATGTCTGTTAGTGTGTGTGCGTCTGTGAGTGAGTGTGTGTCTGTCAGTGAATGTGAGTGGGTGTGTCTGTCAGTGAGTGTGTGTGTGTCTGTGTCATTGTGCATGTCAGTGAGTGTGTGCGTGTCTGTCAGTGTGTGTCTGTGAGTGAGACAGTGATTGTGTGTAAGATTGTGTTAAATCAGTGAGTGTGTGTGTATGTCAGTGTATCTAATAGTGTGTGTCTGTCAGTCAAAGTGTGTGTTAGTCTTTAACAGGAAGAGGTGTGGCCTTGACAGGAAGGGGTGCCTTAGTTTCGTCATGCCTAGGGCAGCACAGATCCAAAATACACCACTGATTGTAGTTTAGTAAAGTTGTGTGTGATGTGTGTTGCGGCTTTGTATTTCTGACTGCGTGAAGTGACAGGGTGGCTGTAAGTGGATGGTGTTGCTGAGCATGGTACAGTGATGGATATGTGTAAGTAGCTGTAAGTGGTATATGCGGCTGTTTCCAGGTATCTGTGACTGGTGTGTGTTGCTGTAAGAGATCAATGTGTGTGGCTGTGTATGGAAAGCCCGAGGAAAGTGTGTGGGTGAAGGAGTATGCAGAGTATGAGGGGTTGTGTTGTTTTTTTCATCCTCCCTCAATTTGCTAAATGACATAAAAACTAACATAGTGTGGTGGAATCTCGGTAAAAATAAATTTAGTAGGCCGAGATTACCACGTGGCATGTGTACGTGCATATGCTGACGTATCGATCAGTTGGTTGCACGAGGCAAGATACGATCAGTAGTGTACGGAGCATGTGCAAGAATACAGGATGTAGTATTCCCCTCCTCCATTGTGCTGGACAGGCCATGCGGTCAAGCAGGAAGTTAATTCTTATTTGTATTGATTGGTCAAGAGAATGTGCGGGTGGAGCTTAATATGGGAGGAGTTATGTGCCTATATAAGGAGCCTGCACTATTGTCCGGGGCTCAGAACTTGTATTTTGGTGACTGTGGCGGAACCTACCTCGCCACTGGGCATTGGAGGGGCCTGGCTGCCTGCCTCTTACCTGCTGACTATGGCCCCTGGGTTATTTGGGGCATATTGTACTGTATATGGCTGCTACTGGCCCTTTAAAATCATCTATGAACAGATTGGGACTTTTGGGACTACTGTCCCTTTAAGACTGTGAAGCATATTCTAGTGTACTGCCTGTAATATTGTATATGTATTCATGTGTTAAGTTTAACCTGGGTGATATGTATGCAGCATTCAGCTGATTGTTCGGTAGAATCACTCCATTCATTATATTGAGTGAAACTACCGAACAACCAGACCACCCAGGAATAAGTGTGCCTCCAATTACAGTTTGCAACAATGTTGCAAACGGGTAATTGGCAATCTATGTAATGTATTCTTTGTCCTCTGGGTGGCCGCCATTCGGGAAACAAACACATGGCGGCGGCCATCTTAAACTACCGAACAGCGGTGTTTTGCCGTCGAGTGTCTGGAACTAAAATCGGACACTTGACTAGGCAAACACCGCTGAGACCTCCATACTTCCAGAAATTCGTATAGAAACTACCGAATGACCTGTCGTTCGGTAGAAAGAACCCCACAAACAAGGGAATTCATTCAAACCCTCTCCAGGCTCTATAGCAGTGTTCCCCAACCCCCGGGCCGCGGACCGGTACCGGTCCGTGGATCAAACGGTACCGGGCCGCCCGGATCCAGGGGGGGGCAACGGGGCAATTGACCCTTCCCCCCCCGAGATTCTCCCCTGCCGGGTAATGCAGGGCTGGCATTGCCCAAGTGCCAGCCCTGCAATGTGCCTGCGGACCGGAAGGGAGATCAGAGATCTCCCTCCCCGGTCTGCAGGCACTGTGCTGACAGCCGGCAGGGGAGGGAGTGAGAGAGGACCCGGGAGCTCTTACCTGCAGCTCCTCCGGGTCCTCCTCTCGCGAAATTTAGAGCGTTGCCGCGGTAACCACGGCAACGCTCCAAATCTCGCGAGAGTGAACTCTAGCCCTGTAACTGGGCTAGAGTTCATCTCACCACCACTGGGACCACCAGGGATTCCCCACCGGACCACCAGGGACTAAGAAATGTCCCCCCTCCTCCCAGTAAAGGTAAGAAGGGAGGGGGGACATGAATATATTAATTTTAATAAAATAAAAAAAAAGAAAAAGCCTCCCTACCCTCCTTACCCCCCATACACACACTGCCCCATGCACACACTACACACATTGCCCCACAAACACTGCCCCCATACACACACTACACACACTGCCCCACAAGCACTGCCCCCATGCACACACTACACAGATTGTCCCACAAACACTGCCCCCATGCACACACTACACACATTGTCCCACAAACACTGACCCATACACACACTACACACACTGCCCCACAAACACTGCCCCCATACACACACTGCACACACCGCCCCACAAACACTGCCCCCATGCACACACTACATGCACTGCCCCACAAACACTGCCCCCATGCACACACTACACACATTGCCCCACAAACACTGCCCCCATGCACACACTGCCCCACAAACACTGCCCCCATACACACACTGCCCCCATACACACACTGCCCCACAAACACTGCCCCCATACACACACAGCACACACCGCCCCACAAACACTGCCCCCATACACACACCGCCCCACAAACACTGCCCCCATACACACACTACACACACTGCCCCCATTTTTATTAACTCTCACATGAACATGCTATATACATTCAGTCTGCGTATGTGTGGGACCCTGAACCAACAATTTTGAGTCTGTCTTTATGTGACTGTGTTTGTGATTTTCTGACTATGTATGTGTGTTTTTTTTAATATATGTGACTGTTTTTTTTTTGTCTTATTAAATCTAAACAAGTGGGCCACGGAAAAATTATCAAACGTTTACCGGTCCGCGGCGATAAAAAGGTTGGGGAGCACTGCTCTATAGCACAGGCAATTCGTCTGTTTTCATTCCCTTGTTTGTGACCGACCGCAGGGCCAAAATGCATGGAACTGTTTTCGGATACTTTACCCATGCGGTCGGTCAAATCTTTGGAAACCCATATCTGCCGAACTGTTCATCCGAATGACTTGAATTTTGGATATGTTTCCCCCCTGAATAAGGGCTATCCAGCGATGCTGGATTTAAAGGTGTACCCCCTGTTTTTGGGGTACATCCAGAACTTGGCTGGAAAAGTGTACCGGATAATTGGGTTTAATGTTATCTGAGGGGAGGGGATGTGTGGGCTGAACCATGTATGTGATTGGTTATTTTATGCCTCCCCCTGGGTGTGGACTGTATGTGGATTATTGTAATAAAAGCCAGACTGGATGAGCCAGTCCAGAGTTCCTGTTTTACCCTCAAAGTGATGTGTCGTCTCATTATTGGGGGGAAGGATTTATTGCATGCTGTTCCAGTTGACTGCTAGGAGTACAAGCCTATTCGTATGGTTCCTATTCAATGGTCTACAGCATTCATATGCTTGGGAGAATTTATATATGTTTCTCGGATTCGGTGATTGTGGTGTCTGCCAGAGTGCTTGGAGTCCTCAGGAAGCACTAGGAGCATCCATTAACGGAGGTACCAAGTCGGGGTGCCAGGTGATCCGTTACAGTGACATTAGTCCCTCTGAGTCCCGATCGGTGATCCAATAAAGAATCTCTTCCTTCCTGAAGAAACCTGTGTCCATCTCTCTGTGCTTGGCTTCCGTCAGTTTCTCCGGTATCATTTGGTGCATTGGCCGGGAAGCTCATCGTTCAACGGTAGATGAGAGGCAGAGGCGTGATACGGTCTATCTTTGCCCACGTTCTCTACGGCTGCACCCCTGAACTTCTGCGTGGACCTCCCTTCGTCTCGGCGCCACTGGTCTGTTGTCCAGGAGATCATCGGCCTCTACGTAAGAAGTGCTGGGGTGTCCCCGTCGATGAGTGTGAACTCAGGTTCAGGAACGAGGAGGTAAGACAACTGCTGTTTTAGACGGCAGACCCACTAGGGGTATACCGATTGTGCGGTAGGCCCATAAGGGGTTTGAATTGTGTATGGAATCTGCCCCCTCTGTCGGAGGGAAGGAGCGAAGGCGCACCGCTCAATCAAACGCTCTTTAGTAAGACCGTTTGATTTGGTTTGGAGTCAGGCGGGGTTCTGTGTAAATAGCCCTAGCCGGACACCGGTGTCTTGTCTAGACTAGCGTTCTAGGGTGTATATTTTGTTCGCTAGGTCGGAGGGACCGGGAGACTAAGCGGCATCTGTGTAAATTCGGTTCGCTAGATCTCAACCTATCTTGGCTAAGTGGGAAGGCGTGTAAATTTGGAACCCACTAGATTTTTGATAGAGTAATCGACTAAGAGGCGTCTGTGTAAATTCGGTCCTCTAGTTCGCTATATGTGGTGCTTGGGCAGTGTGGCTAACCAAAACGGATGTAGATAGTTTTAGGTAGTCCATTCAAGGTACTGGCCAATAGTTTAGTTGGGATTGTAAATGTGTTAAAGATTGTTAGTAAAGTGTATATCTTGTTAGATAGCGCGAGCTCAGCCGTCTAGCGAGAGTGTTAATAGTGTGTTGCTGTATCATAGTGCACGGTACCATAACCCTGTATATTTACTGGCACTGTATATAAGTACTAATCATTGTCGTCTATTGCATGTTTAACACCATAACCACTAATAATTGTATTGTGACCTTAAATTGTGCTTTGACCTATGCTAACCGTACTGTAACCGCTATTTGTAAAAGACGATGTTACTGGGGTGTGTTATAGACGGGTAATTCATATATAGAGAATTATAGCGTGGGTGACTGTATAGTTTCGCCAAAGGGCATAATATTGATTATTTAGTGACTGGTGTAACAGCTGTGTGTGCACGGGAATTCCCTGAGTGTTTATTGTGTTATTGTGTACGTTTCACTTGGTAACCGTACCACGTGGTGCTGTTGCCAGAGGAAACGGGTGTGACTGTTGAATAGTACGCGTGCATAGTATTCGTTGTCAACGACGTTCCATTGATAAGTATGGGCGCGTCGGAGTCAACGATTTTGGATCCCTTAGGTTGTATGGTAAAGCATTTTAAAAAGGGATTTAAAACATGTGATTTTGGGGTTAAAATGTCTCCTGTACGTTTGGTCACTTTGTGCACTAGGGAGTGGCCTATTTTGGTTGCGGCATGGCCGCCACGTGGTAGTTTGGATCCAACCCTGATACAGCGTGTACACGTGGCTGTGTCAGGTAGGCCTGAACTTTACGGACAGTATCCATATATTGATTGTTGGATTGTCGTAAACGACTCGCCGAAATGGATTCAGATATGCCACGAGGAGCAATGTCGCCTCATGGTGGCCAGGACTTGTTTGTCCACTAGGACTGTGGTTAGGCCCATTTTGGACATGCCCCCTGAGTCCGAGATCCCTTTGCCGCCCCCTTACTTCCCTATAGGAAGAGGTGACGCGAGTGCAGGAAGTTCTATACCCCTCCCCTCATTGCCCTCATCCACTTCCGCTTCCTCCTCCAGTACAGAATCTACCCCCCCTCGTATTAAACCTCCCCTTCCGGAACCAGAACCAACCCCCGTTAGATCTGAATATCCTGATTTGGCGCCACTTCAAACTTCCGGTCAAGCTTCTTCTAGCTCGGCTGGGAGTATTCTATTTACTAGCTTTTCCCAAAATCAAGCTCCCACATCCTCATGCCTTATTTCCCCCCGACTGGAACCCATAACTGACGCCCCTCCACGTAGCCCTATACTAACCCGACAACTGACCGGTACCCAACAACTTAGACATTATCAGATGCCTCTTCGTCTGAATCCCGGGTCAGCCTATCTCGATGCCGCAGGTCAAATGGCACATGCTGACCCAGTCTTCGTATATGTCCCGTTCACTACTACCGATCTCTTGAATTGGAAGACCCACAATTCCTCGTACACTGAGAAACCACAAGCTATGACCGATCTGTTCACCTCGATAGTTCAGACACATAATCCGACATGGGCTGATTGCCAGCAGTTATTAATGACTTTGTTTAATAATGAGGAAAGGACAAGGATTAACCAAGCGGCCATTAAAGCGCTAGAGGATAGAGCCCGTGCTTTAAATCAAGCCAATCCGGCAGCATGGGCCGCAACACATTATCCTAACACCGATCCCGACTGGAATGTTAATGGCGCAGATATGGTCCAACTTAAAGCCTATAGAGACGCTATAATTGCTGGCATGAAAGCCGGAGGGAAGAAAGCCATTAATATGTCGAAGACAGTTGAGGTGATTCAGAAAAGTGATGAAGCGCCCAGTGTCTTTCATGACCGATTATTGGAGGCATACCGCTTGTATACCCCCTTTAATCCGGAAGACGCAGATAATTCCCGAATGGTAAACTCCGCCTTTGTCAGCCAAGCTTACGGAGATATTAAGCGCAAGCTACAAAAGTTAGAAGGGTTTGCAGGAATGTCTATCACCCAACTAATGGAGGTAGCAAATAAAGTATATATGAACAGGGAAACAGAGACGAAGAAAGAGGAAGAGCGCAAGATGCGTAAAAAGGCTGATATGCTAGCGGTAGCGATCGCAGGCGTAGATAGACAGGGACCAGATAGAGGCGATAGTAAGTGGAATGAGGAACCTCTGAGTAGAAATCAGTGCGCATACTGTAGGGAAGAAGGGCATTGGAGAAATGAGTGTCCACGAAGAGAACAGTATGAGAGAGACAGACCCAGGGCAGGTTACGGAAACTTTAGAGGCAGAGCGAGAGGTAGAGGAGGCCCCGGAGGGAGCAATGGTAATAGAGGAAGTAATGGGAACAGAGGAAGTGTAAGGGAAGATAGGTATTATCCAGCAGCGCAAAGGTCCCGCGATAGAGAAGGTAGGGACTTTGTAGGATTGGCTGACACGGTCATGGAGGACTATTGATACCGACCGGGCTCCATCCCCCTTGGTCGAGCGGAGCCTATGGTCGATGTATCAATAGGGGGAAAAAGGAGTGCGTTCATGATCGACACTGGTGCTGAACATTCGGTGGTGACTGACCTAGTTGCTCCTCCATCTGGAAGAACTATTACTGTAATAGGAGCAACTGGAAGAAGTGCTGCAAAACCGGTTCTTAAAAGTCGACTCTGTACATTGGGAGGCCACGTAGTAAAACATCAATTCCTTTATATGCCTGAATGTCCAGTCCAATTGCTGGGACGTGATATGCTATCTAAGTTACAAGCGCAGATTACGTTCCTACCAAACGGAACAACATCCTTAAAGTTTAATGGACCTTCAGGTATTATGACATTATCCGTACCAAAGGAAGAAGAGTGGCGACTTTATACAGCGTTGACTAGCCAAAACCCTAGGAGTGATGAATCCTTATTCAATATACCAGGAGTTTGGGCAGAGAACAACCCACCAGGACTGGCCCGCAATATTCCACCTATTAAAATCGAACTAAAACTTGGGGTTTATCCAGTGAGCCTAAGACAATATCACATCCCGCAGAAGGCTAAGAAGAACATCCAATCTTATCTGGATAAGTTCATACGGTATGGTATCCTAAAATTCTGTACTTCCCCCTGGAACACCCCATTGCTGCCTGTTCAAAAGCCCGGTACAGATGAGTATCGACCTGTACAGGACTTGAGAGCAGTCAATGATGCGGTTGTTAGTATACATCCAGTTGTGCCCAATCCATATAACCTGCTTGCTTTAATTCCGGGCGGGGCTACTTATTTTACAGTCTTAGACCTCAAAGATGCCTTCTTTTGCCTCCGAATTGCCGCAGAAAGTCAATGTATCTTCGCTTTCCAATGGGAAAACGCTGTAACGGGCTCAAAACGCCAAATGACCTGGACAAGACTGCCCCAAGGGTTTAAAAATTCACCTACCCTATTTGGTTCAGCTCTAAGTCAAGATTTATTGGATTTCGAGTCCATCCCAGGAGAGTGTGTATTGTTACAATATGTAGATGACTTGTTGATAGCAGCAGTTACAAAGGAAATATGTCAGCAAGCAACGCACGATCTACTACACATTCTCTGGAAGGCAGGATACAAAGTGTCTAGAAAGAAGGCTCAGTTGTGTTTGCCAACTGTCAAATATCTGGGATTCCATATCTCTGAAGGTCAAAGAATTATGGGGCCAGAGAGAAAAGAAGCTGTATGCCAAATACCGATACCCAAGAATAGAAGACAAGTGCGAGAATTCTTGGGGGCAGCAGGCTTCTGTAGGATATGGATTCCCAGCTAAGCGATACTGGCAAAACCTCTGTATGCAGCTATCAAAGGTACAGAGCACGACCCCTTCTTATGGACTCAAGAACAGCAAACGGCATTTGAAGATGTGAAGAAGGCTTTGATGAGTGCCCCAGCATTAGGTCTACCTGATCACACACGACCATTCTACCTGTATGTACATGAGCAAAGAAGAATGGCTGTGGGAGTATTGACACAGTACTTGGGATCATGGCAAAGACCTGTTGCCTACATGTCTAAGCAACTGGATGCAGTGGCCAGCGGACTTCCACCTTGTCTAAGAGCCGTAGCTGCAGCCGCCCTGCTAGTAGCTGAAGCTGATAAACTCACTCCGGGTCAAGAACTTTATGTACGAGTCCCACATGCAGTACAGACGTTGTTGGATTACAAAGGAAATCATTGGTTTAGTAACAGCCGTATGACCAAGTATCAAGCAATGTTGTGTGAAAACCCAAGAGTGCATTTAGAGACTGTAAACACCTTAAATCCAAAGAAAGAGGACTATTGAATTCAGAAGGCAAAGAAATCAAGTACGCAGCCGAAATCCTACAACTATTGGAAGCAGTGTGGGAGCCGAAAGAAGTCGGTATTATACATTGTCGAGCGCATCTGAGAGGAGATGGTGATGTAACCAAAGGAAATCGGATGGCAGACAGTACAGCTAAGCGTGCCGCTGAATCGGGAAGACAGGAGTATGTGGGGCATATAGCTGCTCTTATACCAACTCCACTGTCTCAATGGACTCCAGTTTATACAGCTCAAGAAGAGGAGTGGTTAAAGACTGAACCTGGAAAGTATTTGGAGAACAAATGGTATCAGTTAGAAGATGGAAGAATAGTCATTCCAGCATCACTAGCGGTAGAAATTGTCCAAAATTATCACAACGGGACACATTCTGGGAGAGACAGCACAGAAGAATCTCTTAGAAAACATTTCTACATACCAAGATTGTCCAACTTGACTCAGGCCATTGTACGAAGATGTGTAACGTGTGCTAAAAATAATGCAAGGCAAGGACCAGTAAAGCCACCAGGAGTCCAGTTTATGGGGGGACTCCCCATGTCCGATTTACAAATTGACTATACAGTAATGCCTAAATCTGGTGGACATCGCTACCTGCTGGTAGTTGTGTGTACCTATTCAGGCTGGGTAGAAGCATGTCCTACTCGTACGGAGAAAGCAGGAGAAGTTGTGAGATTCCTGCTACGAGAAATAATACCCCGATATGGACTACCATGCTCTATAGGATCGGACAATGGTCCAGCTTTTGTTCATCAGTGCCTACAACAACTGACTCATATGCTTGGTATAAAGTGGAGGCTTCATACGGCATATAGACCCCAGAGTTCTGGTAAGGTAGAGAGAATGAATAGAACTATTAAGAATCCGTTGGCTAAAATGTGTCAGGAAATCCAACTTAAGTGGAACGTTCTCTTGCCCAAAGCTTTATTGCGAATCCGCAGTACACCTACCAGAAGGATGGGCCTCTCTCCTTTTGAAATCATGTATGGGCGTCCACCTCCCGTACTTGGTAACTTAAGGGGGGATTTGAGTCAGTTGGGAGAAGGAATTACCCGGCAGCAGGTTGTAGAGTTGGGTAAGACTATGGAGGAGGTACAGAAATGGGTACAAGATAGATTACCTGTGAATATTTATCCCCCAGTTCATAGTTACCACCCAGGAGACCAAGTGTGGATTAAAGAGTGGAATAATGTACCGTTAGGGCCCAAGTGGAGAGGTCCTTATGTTGTTCTTTTGTCTACCCCTACAGCGATAAAAGTAGCCGAAGTGACTCCGTGGATACATCACTCCAGGGTTAAACCAGCAGCAGTCGATTCTTGGCAAGCTACAGCAGATCCAGAGAATCCCTGCAAGATCTGGTTAAAGCGCACGACTCAGTCGAAGTGACGAGGAACCTTGTGGATTACAAATTTTATTGTTTCAGAGATTTGGTAAGTGAGTGAGAAGGCCATAATAAAGCCTGTCCGCTCACCAACGAGTGTATAAGCCAGGAAAAGTCCAGAAGGGACCCCTGTGAAGACGAGCAGAACTCCATTCCCTGCAGCCCTTACATCCTGGAAGCTGAGGTGCCTTCGCACGGACGAAGACTGAGGATGACGACGAAAGATGTATTCTTAATAATGTTTTTATATGTGTATTTTTATATTCAGGAAGGTAGAGGTACCGACACTCCTAGCTGTGAGGTATGCATTAAGACTACAAGAACAGGTAACCATATTTCCCAAACCCTAATTTGGCATTCGCAATACGAGTGTAAAGGAGATGTATCAAGATGTAGATACTTAAATATAGAATATAGTGTGTGCCATTTAGGAGTAGGAGAACCTAAGTGCTTCAGTCCAGAGTATCAACCTCGTACAATTTGGTTGACTCTCAGGAATGGAGATCCTCAGGGGACCCTAATTAATAAGACGGTGTTAGAATCCGTACATTCTTCGGGTGTTCTGCTATTTGATGCGTGTAAGGCGATATCAAGTGGTAGAAAGCCGTGGAATGTATGTGGGGATCTTAGATGGGAGAGGACGTATGGGTCTAACGATAAATATATTTGTCCCAGTAGTAAAAATAAATATGTGAGTCCTAGATGCCCAAATAGAGATTATAACTTTTGCCCATATTGGTCTTGTGTGGGGTGGGCAACTTGGGGACAGACAGTAGACAAGGACATGATTGTGACTAAGTTGCCTACCAGTCCATATTGTAAGTCTATGGAATGCAATCCAGTCCATATACTTATAAATAACCCCGACAAGTTCTTAGATAAATATGGTAATTTATTTGGGTTTCAAATATATGGGGCAGGCTTAGATCCTGGGACAGTATTGTTTATAGGGATAGAGACTGATACGGTATCCTCCCAGACTCATCAAGTATACCATTCCTTTTATGAAGAGATGAGCATAGATAATAAGATCCCCCATAATGCTAAAAACCTGTTCATTGATTTAGCTGAAAGTATTGCCGGTAGTCTTAATGTTACCAACTGCTATGTGTGTGGAGGTACTAACATGGGAGACCAATGGCCTTGGGAAGCAAAGGAGGTAATGTCCGGTTCTGAGGCAGTTGACCAATTAATATCTATACAAGCCGATTATCATATGAGTGTTAGAGGTAAATCTGAGTGGAGATTAAAGACCTCCATCATAGGTTATGTTTGCATAGCGAGGAAAGGAATGATGTATAATACTTCTGTAGGAGAATTAACTTGTCTAGGGCAAAAAGCTTATGATGATGATACAAAAAATACAACTTGGTGGTCGGCTTCAAATGTCTCAGAACCATCTAACCCGTTTGCTAGATACGCCAATTTAAAGGATGTGTGGTTTGACCTATCCATCACATCTAACTGGAGAGCCCCAGCAAATTTGTACTGGATCTGTGGTAAGAAAGCCTATTCGGAGTTGCCACAGGACTGGGAAGGGGCATGTGTGTTGGGTATGCTCAAACCATCCTTCTTCTTTTTACCTATTGAAACAGGTGAGACTTTAGGTGTTAAAGTGTATGATGTGAATCATAGGAAGAAAAGGGGACCCATAGAGATAGGCGCCTGGGAAGATAATGAATGGCCTCCCCAGCGTATTATAGATTACTATGGGCCAGCCACGTGGGCAGAGGACGGTACCTTTGGTTATAGAACCCCAATTTATATGCTCAACCGTATTATAAGATTACAGGCGGTGGTTGAGATAATTACTAATGAGACCTCACAAGCGCTCAATCTTCTAGCGAAGCACAATACCAGGATGAGGACAGCAGTATACCAAAATAGATTAGCCTTGGATTACCTATTGGCAGTAGAGGGAGGTGTATGTGGGAAGTTTAACCTGAGCAATTGCTGTCTTCAAATAGATGACGAAGGGCAAGCAATAGCTGAGCTTACTAGCCATATGGTTAAACTAGCGCATGTGCCTACTCAGGTATGGAAAGGGTATAATCCAAGTAGTTGGTTTGGTAGCTGGTATGAGTGGTTTGGAGGGCTTAAGGCAGTGGTAGGTTGAGTCCTACTAATTTTAATGTTGTGTCTACTCCTGCCGTGTCTTATACCCTTAGTAGTTAGGTCTGTGCAAAGCCTGATAGAAAATATAGCAGAGAGGAAGGCTGCTGCACAGATAATGGCAATTTATAAATATAAGGCTCTAGATCAGGGAGAACCAATGCAGGAAGATGAGTGTTGAAGATTCACATCATAAGATAAGTCTGGTCTGGTTCAAGGTAACTTGCGGTGTATGCAAACCAAGGTTAAGTGATGCCTCAAGTAATTGTGAAATATCAAGAGGCATCAAAGGGGGGAATGTGGTGGAATCTCGGTAAAAATAAATTTAGTAGGCCGAGATTACCACGTGGCATGTGTACGTGCATATGCTGACGTATCGATCAGTTGGTTGCACGAGGCAAGATACGATCAGTAGTGTACGGAGCATGTGCAAGAATACAGGATGTAGTATTCCCCTCTTCCATTGTGCTGGACAGGCCATGCGGTCAAGCAGGAAGTTAATTCTTATTTGTATTGATTGGTCAAGAGAATGTGCGGGTGGAGCTTAATATGGGAGGAGTTATGTGCCTATATAAGGAGCCTGCACTATTGTCCGGGGCTCAGAATCTCTTCCTTCCTGAAGAAACCTGTGTCCATCTCTCTGTGCTTGGCTTCCGTCAGTTTCTCCGGTATCAATAGTTACATAGTTACATAGCTGAAAAGAGACTTGCCATCAAGGTCAGTGTTCCTCACATATGTTTTTGCTGTTGATCCAAAAGAAGGCAAAAAAACTGACCAAAGTTTCTGGGAGCTCCTTTTGGTACCACTGGGCACTTTCCAGGTTTTAAGATGGCCACCGCCATGTGAAGTGGGCATCCTTTCATTTTGGTGCCCTTCCTTTCTGGAAGGGCAACAAACCAGCTGGCGTGATGGGGGCTTTATTGGCTCTCTCCTGGCCTGGATCATTAGTTATGGCCCGAGTGCCCTGCCACTAATGCTATAGAGTTCCTTTAAGAGTGTGTTGAAATCATGGTCACATGATGCACTGGTCACATTGTGTTTCTATCCCGGGAATTGTTTTTCTGTATCTTTTTTGTTCTGCAGATACTGGAACGAGAACACGTATGAATCATTCAGTACATATTTACAAGTTATTTAATATAAACATGAATCCATTGTTATAGAAACAGATTAAAGCCAATTCACAGTGACAAAGCCAGATAAAAGGAGATTAAAACAGAAAGACACAATTTAAGGATACGACAGATATGACTTTCAGGATTATTAACTAAAGTGAGAATTGCTGGGAATTAAAAGTGATTTTCAAATTCAGTGATTTTTGAATTGGCTAGTTTGGCCTAACATACTTTTCTTTTTACTGTTACAGGTAAGATTCATCTGTAGGAAAAGGTTACTGATTGCACAAGGTTTGCTTTCCTGTTGGTAATTATAAGGCATTTGATTTGATTAGCTAGGTGTTTGCTAATTGATATTGACTGTATGTTAATAAGCATAGGCCCACCCAGGTGTTAAACATTCCTAGTGGGTGGTGCTTTTAGGAGTTAGATAAGGGTTGTGGTCATTAGATTGGCTACTATAGCTTGGTTGCTGCTTCAAAGTGTGTGCTTGGAAATATTCTGGAGGTAATCTTAGGTATACAGAAGGTGAAAAAAAATAATAAAAGTAAGATTTGATTTGTTTGATTTAAATGACGCTCTTCATTAAAATGGCAGACTTAGTTCAATGTAATAGTTGCTATGCATTTGTTTTACGTTCCACTTTTTGGAGATTTGGATGCTGTCTCATCTGTAGACAGTTCTCTATATTGCATCAGGAGATTGTAATTTTTGAAGTCTGAGATTTGTAAATTATCTGTTAAACAAACGCAGGCTGAGACTGTTGCAAAGCCACTGCCGCAGAGACAGTTTAGGAATGGCAGATGGATTACTGTAGGATCTAGTAGACAGAGTTGTGGATAAAAGGCATATTGCACAGTCTGTAGTGGTGTTGTGGAGACAGGCTCAGGCACTGAGGGTAGTGGTGTTGTGGAGACTATGGTGAGGCCTGATAGAAAGTGGTTGTTGTTGGGGTATTTTATCATAAGAGTTGTGGAGATGGACAATGATGGTCTTGTGAGATGTCTTCCTGGAGCTACTGCTCACAGAGACAGGAGGACGTATTTGTAATATTGTTAAGCGAGCAAAGCAGGAAGAGGAATTGGATGTACTTGTCCATCTAGGGACAAATGACTTGGCTTGCAATGAGGTTTCAGAGATTAAGGAAGTCTTTAGTGTTTTTGCCAATGATATACGGCAGGTTGCTTCCACACTGTCATTCTCTGAAGTTCTGTCTGTGCATAACACTCAGAACGACAGGCGGATGCGTATTAGGGACTTTAACTTGTGGCTTGGTGAATGGTGTCGGGAGTAAGGATTTGGCTTTATTTCTCATGGTAGCTCTGTTTGGAATGGAAATAAACTGTACAAAAAAGATGGTTTGCATCTTTCTCAAAAGGGAACACATGTTCTCAGCGAGCAGTTCAGAGGTTTTGCTAGGATGTATTTAAACTAGGAGGGGGAGGGGGGAGAGTACAAAAGGGTGATAAACCATCAATCCAATTGCCCCCCAAAACAAGAACAGAAGGTGCTTTAGCAAGTGTGTTAAAAAATAAGCTTAGAGTCATGTCTACAAATGCTTGCAGTTTAGGGAATAAGATCCATGAACTTGTGGCAATAATGGCAACTGATAGTGTAGATTTAGTCGCTGTTACTGAGACATGGTATAATGAGAAAAATGACTGGGATATAGCAATTCCAGGGGTACTCTTTATATAGAAAATACAGGGAAGGCAAGAAAGTGGGAGGGGTGGCCCTGTATGTAATATCTAGCATAAAATCTAGCCTAATAAAAGTTAGTGAGGCGAACATAGAGTCCGTTTGGGTTACGTTAGAATTTGGTAATCACACAGGAACTCATGTAGGTATGATTTATAGGTCCCCAGGACAAATAGAAGAGTTAGATAATCGACTAATTGAGGAAATAGTTAAATGACAATAAAGGGGGAAGTTATCATCATGGGTGACTTTAATCTTCCGGATGTGAAATAGAAAAATCAAAATAGCCGCTTGTGTGAGGAGCACGCATATTCTAAACTCCCTACTGGGATTATCTCTAAAACAAGCCGTTGAGGAGTCAACTTGTAAGGAGGCCATACTAGATTTAGTGTTAACAAATGGAGATTTGGTATTAGATATTACTGTAGGTGAAAGTTTAGATCCAGTGATCATCAGTCAGTGTGGTTTAATATAAGAACAGTGACTGAGTCACACCACACAAAAACAAAAGTTTTAGACTTTAGAAAAAACGATTTTTCTTAAATTAGAATGTATGTAAAGGAATCATTATCAGACTGGAGCAATTAACATGGAGTCCAATAGAAATGGGATTATATAAAAGTTGCACTGCTGAAGGCAACAGAAAATTGTATTAGGCTTGCCAGTAAAAGCAAAAAATTCAAGAAACCATTGTGGTACTCCGCAGATGTGGACAAAATAGTAAAAAACTAAAAGTTAGCATTTAGTAATTATAAAAAAAAAAAACAGAGTGAGGAAGATAGACAGATCTATAAGATAAGGCAGAAAGAGGCTAAGCAAGTTATAAGAACCAAATCACACACAGAAGAGAAAATGGTACAGTCAGTAAAGAAGGGGGACAAAACTTTTTTAGATACATAAATGAGAAAAGGAAAGTAACACAAGGATTAGTTAGATTAAAAACAAAAGAAGGTAGATATGTAGATGAGGAAAAATGTCTAGCTGACTGCCTCAATGAATATTTTTGTTCAGTATTTACAGATGAAAATGAAGGAAAGGGACCTCAGTTAGGAAAAAGGACAAATTAGTAATTTGTTACATGTGAGTTTAAAGAGGAAGAGGTTCTATTTCAACTGTCAAAAGTAAAGACAAATAAGTCAATGGGGACTCATGGAATACACCCAAAGTTTTTTAAAATAACCTAGTGACTTAGTGGTGTACTAGCAAATCCATTTACGGATTTATTTAACCAATCGTTGTTAATGGAAGTAGTCCCATCAGATTGGAAATGAGCAGATGTTGTGCCCATTCACAAGAAAGGTAGTAGGGAGGAGTGGGGCAGTTATAGGCCAGTAAGCCTTACTTCAGTAGTGGGGAAAGTAATGGAAACCATGTTATAGGATTGTTGAACATCTAAAATCACATGGATTTCAAGTTCAGAGGCAACATGGGTTTACTTCAGGGAGCTTATGCCAAACTAATCTTATTGATTTTTTTGATTGGGTAACTAAAATAATAGATCAGGGTGGTGCAATAGACATTGCTTACCTAGATTTCAGTAAGGCTTTTGACACTGTTGCACATAGAAGGCTTATCAATAAACTGCAAAGTTTGGATTCCAATATTGTTAAATAGGTTAGGCAGTGGCTGAGTGACAGGCAACAGAGGCTTCTAGTCAATGGAGTATATTTGAAGCATGGGCTTGTCATCTGTGGGGTACCTCAGGAAACTGTACTTGGACCCATTCTCAATAATGTTTTTAATAGTTTTTATTAGTGATATTACAGAAGGTCTTGATGCAGATGATACGAAAATATATAACAGGGTTGATGTTCCAGGAGGGATAATTTAAATGGCAAATGATTTAGATAAACTAGAAAAATGGTCAGAGTTGTGGCAACTGACATTTAATGTGGATAAGTGCAAGATAATGCATCTTGGACGTAAAAACCCAAGGGCAGAGTACAGAATATTTGATTGAGTCCTTACCTCAACATCTGAGGAAAGGAATTTAGGGGTAATAATTTCAGATGGCTTAAAGGTAGGCAGACAATGTAATAGAGCAGCAGGAAATGCTAGCAGAATGCTTGGTTGTATAGGGAGAGGTATTAGCAGTAGAAAGAGGGAAGTGCTCATGCCATTGTACAGAACACTGGTGAGACCTCACTTGGAGTATTGTACACAGTACTGGAGACCGTATCTCCAGAAGGATATTGATACCTTAGAGAGAGTTCAGAGAAGGGCTACTAAACTGGTTCATGGATTACAGGATAAAACTTACCAGGAAAGGTTAAAGGATCTTAACATGTATAGCTTGGAGGAAAGACGAGACAGGGGGGATATGACAGAAACATTTAACCCCTTAAGGACCAAACTTCTGGAATAAAATGGAATCATGACATGTCACACATGTCGTGTGTCCTTAAGGGGTTAAATACATAAAGTGAGTCAACACAGTAAAGGAGGAGACTATATTTAAAAGAAGAAAAACTACCACAACAAGAGGACAGTCTTAAATTAGAGGGGCAAAGGTTTTAAAATAATTTCAGATAGTATTACTTTACTGAGAGGGTAGTGGATGCATGGAATAGCCTTCCAGCTAAGGTGGTAAAGGTTAACACAGTTAAGGAGTTTAAAGGACCACTATAGTGCCAGGAAAACAAACTAATTTTCCTGGCACTACAGGGTCTTTAGGTCCCCCCCCACCCTCAGGGTCCCACTCCCGCCGGGCTCAAAGGGGAGGAAGGGGTTAATAACTTACCTTTCTCCAGCGCCGGGCTCCCTCGGGAAATCTCCTCCCTCTTCTGACGGCAGCGCTGAATGCGCATGCGCGGCAAGAGCAACGGGCGCATTTAATCAGTCCATAGGAAAGCATTTCTCAATGCTTTCCTGTGGACGTCAGCGTCTTCTCACTGTGATTTTCACAGTGAGAAGCGTGAAAGCGCCTCTAGCGGCTGTCAATGAGACAGCCACTAGAGGCTGGATTAACCCTATTGTAAACATAGCAGTTTCTCTGAAACTGCTATGTTTACAGCAGGCAGGGTTAATCCTAGATGGACCTGGCACCCAGACCACTTCATTGAGCTGAAGTGGTCTGGGTGCCACTGCCTACAGTGGTCCTTTAAGCATGCGTGGGATAGGCATAAGGCTATCCTAACTATAGGAGAAGGCCAGGGACTAATATGAAAGTATTTATGGGCCGAATGGTTCTTATCTGCCGTCACATTCTATGTTTCTATGTAAGAATAATTTGTGTCTTTTCACAACTACAGGAATCTCCACTGATAAGTACTGCACTACGATCATAACCAGCTGGTCGGTCCCGCAAGCAATAATTCTCTTCAATATTTAGGCGATTGTGGAATTATCACAGAACTTAGGTGTCAGATCACTCAGCCCTATTCAGAGGTGGAGGGTAGATTGACATAGCAATGGGGTATTGGGGTATGTGTGACACCCAGGCAGTGCTTGTCCCTCTGATCCTTTGTACCAAATAGAAACAGGATTTGACCTCTAGAGGTGGAGACAGTGGAATAGGAAGGGCTTCTGTCACCATTACCCCTTTTCTATCCGTCTGTGCTGTTGCCATAGTATTTTCAGAGGAAGAAATTAAAATGAGTTTCTTACAGTCTTACGTTACTCTGTCATGTGTAGATTTAGGTGCCTATTGTGCCTGGCATTTAAAAATAAATCTGCAAACATCCTTTCCAGAGCAACTCGAATGCAAGGCTTATGTTGAGTAGGTTTCTAGTGCACTAAAATAATCCACCATTTTTGGAGATCTCGGGGGCAGCCTACATAGTCATGTAAAAGTAGTGGTTAATCCAAACTCCATTTGGCTCTCACTCTTTATGGCCCATCATATTCCCAACTATACACTAACTGCTTCATTATGATAAACAAGTTTTGATGCCTATAATATAAAATGTTTATTCTTGTATATGTGCAATCTCGCTTAATAAAATTATTTAAAAAATAAAATAAAATCAGAGTCCTCACTAAAATAGCTTATCATATGTACATCTCATGTTAAAATTAGTTAGGAATAAGTAGGTGTAGGTACACTTTGAAGTCGTGGTGGGCATAAACATGTTAAATATTTTGTATTTAAAATGATAATGCTATGTTTTCGGTATTTTTTATCATTTACAGTCCTTGGTGTGTGGCCGTTTCATTACAAAGGATTCTACCCTGCATATGGGGAGTTTCTCCGCACCAGATGTCCTGATGGGCCAGATCCTGCATTAGGTCTCAGCCTGGGTACATAGTCAAAACGGTCAAAAATCAAGGGAAGAGACTCTTTCACTAGACCAAGAAGCGATCACATGGCCTCCAGACTCCACCAGTTCCGACATTTCTCATTCCAAAGACAAGGATGAAGGTAAACTGACTCCAGGAGAATTAAGGCATTATGTAGTCTTTTCCCATGCAGCTGAGTGATTAATATATAGAAGATACACTGCAGGACAATGTCACATATTAATACCATTTGAGCATTAGAATGGAATGCTGAAAAATTCAGGCCTCCGATACCCAAATGCTAAACTCCTTTTCATAGAGCTGAATTCCTCCTGCTGTCTTCAGTTACTACAGAAGTTCAGCTGTAACAGATAACAGACTCCTTGAAATGAATCGTGGCTGTATTCTTTTTATTTAAAGTCTCGAGCCACCCATTGGTTCTGATAATCTTGTAACGATTGCACTGTTTAACAGAAGTTACCAAATGCCAAACACAGAACATAAAGACTAGAGTGGATATAAAGCATTGGAAATTTCTATAAAGACTGATCTGCAAAATACAATACTGGTACAGGGAAGGATAAATGTTTGAAGACTTTAGAAGCTGGCTAAAAATTCTTCAATTTAATATTTTTGGATAAACTTTTAAATATTTTTTAAAATTATTTTCTCTCAAGGTGTTTAAAGTGACTGTACATCTATTTAAAGTTTTTTTTCTCAAGGTGTTTAAGGTGAATTTTCATTTACTAAAAATATTTAAAGTGAAAGTTTGTCCTCTCAAGAAATCTTAAAGCGACAGTTGCTTCTATAAATTTCTTCAAAGTTATATTCAACCTATTAAAAATATATATTCTTTTATTATTGGAAATATCATCCTTAAGTGACAAATTAAAGAGTTGATTCTGCAATTGTGTTCCAATTTTTTCAAATTCTAATTAGCATAACACATGAGATGACAATCCGAAGTGCCTTCGGCGGTATCCTGGTGTCACAGGACTTATCTCATCGGCTTCTACTTTTCATCTTTGTCGTTAGTAGTGTAGGCAGGGAGTGGCGGGCCTTTGGCAAGAAGTCAAACCATTCTAAAATGGTTTTGCAAATTACAATACAGTGAGCTGAGTGATTATGGTGCATAAAGAGTTACGTACTTTAAATTTGAATTGTAAAATTTAGCCTAAAATACCCAGTCAGTGACTACAGCTGATGTGACTTGAGCTGAGAATTATTTTCAGAGCAGCTATTTTAGCCTAAATTTTACAATTTGGATTTAGTTTGCAATGGAATACACGTAAAACGACAGAAAGGAAAATTACACTATAAGATTATTGATTTCCATTGAAGTTTTTTTTTCTTGGCTGATGAATCTTCCATATTAAGACACGTTGATGTATGTGCCTTAAATATATATATATTACAAACTGAACACCATACCTGGGAACTTGCTAAAATAAATGGTCCTGAGAGCCTTCAACATATTAACCTTTAATAGTAACAAACAAAAGTTTGGTTACACTTGTGTACGTGATAACGTTCCAGTTTGCCCTGATTATGTCCCCGCAGTATACAATTTACATGTAATCCAATTAATTTACAACTCAAAATTATAAGACAGTGCCAAATCAACGTATATTCTAATTAACCTGAATGGCATAACCAGTGGTGTATCCTGGTTTTGTGCTGCCCTAGGCAGGACAAAACTCAGGCGCCCCTCTCCCCCCGCGACACCCCCACCCAACCCTTCCCCCCCCGTCCCGCCTTCTAAATACACACACACACACACACACACACAAATTCACTGACAGATACGCATACACTAGCTAACAGACACACACACACAGACAGACACACACACTCACTAGCAGACACACACACTCACTAGCAGACACACACACTCTCTGTCAGACACACACACTCTCTGTCAGACACACACTCTCTGATATATAATATAATATATATAATATAATAATATAATATAAAATATATAATATAATATATATAATATTTATTATTATATTATATATATTTATTATATATATTATTATATTATATATTATTATTATATTATATATATATATATATTTAATATATATAATATAATAATATATATATATATATAATTATAATATATATATATATATATATAATATATATATATAATATAATAATATATATAATATAATAATAATATATAATTAATTTAACCTACCCCCCAGCCTCCTTACCTTTGGGAATGCTGGGGGGGGGTTCTCTATCTCCCTGGGGTCTAGTGGGGCTGCCGGTCGGGCTGCTGGGCTGGTTGCTGGGCGGGCGGCTGGCGAGGGAGCTCTTCCTCTGAGCTCTCTGCTCAGCTCCCTCGCGCGCCGCAGAGTGAGGCTGGGAGCCGGAACATGAAGTCATATTCCGGCTCCCAGCCTCACTCTGCGGCGCGCGAGGGAGCTGAGCAGATCGCTCAGAGGAAGAGCTCCCTCGCCAGCCGCCCGCCCAGCCCATCAGCCCGACCGGCAGCCCAGTTAGCCGCAAGGCTAACAAGGCACTTGCCCTGGGCATTTGGGGGCGGCGTTTTTTGCCGCCACCTGGAAAATGCCGCCCAAGGCAAATGCCTTGTTTGCCTTGCGGCTAAAACGCCCCTGGGCATAACATGAGATATAACAATTATAAGAGCAGCCACAGTTCATATCCCAGCAGCCACACCGCTGGTTATATCCCAGCAGCTACACCGCTGGTTGTATCCCAGCGGCTTATATCCCAGCATCTACACCGCTGGTTATATCCCAGCAGCTACACCGCTGGTTGTATCCCAGCAGCTACACTGCTGGTTGTATCCCAGCAGGTTATATCCCAGCAGCTACACCGCTGGTTATATTCCAGCAGCTACACCGCTGGTTATATCCCAGCAGCTACACCGCTGGTTGTATCCCAGCAGCTACACCGCTGGTTGTATCCCAGCAGCTACACCGCTGGTTGTATCCCAGCAGCTACACCGCTGGTTGTATCCCAGCAGCTACACTGCTGGTTGTATCCCAGCAGCTACACCGCTGGTTGTATCCCAGCAGCTACACTGCTGGTTGTATCCCAGCAGGTTATATCCCAGCAGCTACACCGCTGGTTATATCCCAGCAGCTACACCGCTGGTTATATCCCAGCAGCTACACCGCTGGTTATATCCCAGCAGCTTATATCCCAGCATCTACACCGCTGGTTATATCCTAGCAGGTCATATCACAGCAGCTACCCACAGGTCATAGGTTACATCACAGGTTACATCACAGCAGCTACACTGCAGGTTACATCACAGCAGCTACACTGCAGGTTACATCACAGCAGCTACACTGCAGGTTACATCACAGCAGCTACACTGCAGGTTACATCACAGCAGCTACACTGCAGGTTACATCACAGCAGCTACACTGCAGGTTACATCACAGCAGCTACACTGCAGGTTACATCACAGCAGCTACACTGCAGGTTACATCACAGCAGCTACACTGCAGGTTACATCACAGCAGCTACACTGCAGGTTACATCACAGCAGCTACACCGCAGGTTACATCACAGCAGCTACACCACAGCAGCTACCCACAGGTCATATCACAGCAGCTACCCACAGGTCATATCACAGCAGCCACACCGCAAGTCATATCACAGCAGCTACACCGCTGGTTATATCACAGCAGCTACACCACAGCAGCTACCCACAGGTCATATCACAGCAGCTACCCACAGGTTATATCACAGCAGCCACACCGCTGGTTATATCACAGCAGCCACACCGCTGGTTATATCACAGTATCTACACCACAGCAGCTACCCACAGGTCATATCTCAGCTGCCACACCGCTGGTTATATCACAGCAGCTACACCGCTGGTTATATCACAGCAGCTACACCACAGCAGCTACCCACAGGTCATATCACAGCAGCTACACCGCTGGTTATATCACAGCAGCTACACCACAGGTCATATCACAGCAGCTACCCACAGGTCATATCACAGCAGCTACACCGCTGGTTTATCACAGCAGCTACCCATAGGTCATATCACAGCAGCTACCCACAGGTCATATCACAGCAGCCACACCGCAAGTCATATCACAGCAGCCACACCGCAAGTCATATCACAGCAGCTACACCGCTGGTTATATCACAGCAGCTACACCACAGGTCATATCACAGCATCTACACCGCTGGTTATATCACAGCAGCTACACCACAGCAGCTACCCACAGGTCATATCGCAGCAGCTACCCACAGGTCATATCACAGCAGCTACACCGCTGCTTATATCACAGCAGCTACACCGCTGGTTATATCACAGCATCTACACCGCTGGTTATATCACAGCATCTACACCGCTGGTTATATCACAGCAGCTACACCACAGCAGCTACCCACAGGTCATATCGCAGCAGCTACCCACAGGTCATATCACAGCAGCTATGCCGCTGGTTATATCACAGCAGCTACACCACAGCAGCTACCCACAGGTCATATCACAGCAGCTACACCACAGGTCATATCACAGCAGCTACACCACAGGTCATATCACAGCAGCTACACCACAGGTCATATCACAGCAGCTACACCGCTGGTTATATCACAGCAGCTACACCGCTGGTTATATCACAGCAGCTACACCGCTGGTTATATCACAGCAGCTACACCGCTGGTCATATCACAGCAGCTACACCACAGCAGCTACCCACAGGCCATATCACAGCAGCTACACCACAGGTCATATCACAGCAACTACACCGCTGGTTATATCACAGCAGCTACACCACAGCAGCTACCCACAGGTCATATCACAGCAGCTACACCACAGGTCATATCACAGCAGCTACACCGCTGGTTTATCACAGCAGCTACCCATAGGTCATATCACAGCAGCCACACCACAGGTCATATCACAGCAGCTACACCGCTGGTTATATCACAGCAGCTACACCACAGGTCATATCACAGCAACTACACCGCTGGTTATATCACATCAGCTACCCACAGGTCATATCACAGCAGCTACACCACAGGTCATATCACAGCAGCCACACCACAGGTCATATCGCAGCAGCTACACCGCTGGTTATATCACAGCAGCTACACCGCAGGTCATATTGTTGTATCACAGCAGCTACTTTATCCCAGAGTGAGGAAGCAGCCTGGGTGACGTCATCGCGCCGCCTCCTCTCTCCCAGCCGCGCCCCTTGATGACGTCGCAGGCTGCACTCATAACACAGGAAGTGCAGCTGTCAACACCACCATGGGGCTGGCTCAGCTCTAGACACCCCGCCTCCAGCCGGCCCCGGGAACCCTCCGCCAGGGGCACAGCCCGCCTCCAGCCGGCCCCGGGAACACTCTGCCAGGGGCTCAGGTAAGCTGCCGACGCTGGGGGCTCTATGGCTGCCAGGTGGGCTGGCTGAGGGTGATGGGCTTCTCCCCCAGTGTGTCAGCCCTGGCTCCCACTCCATGCAGAGCTCAGCAGGCTCAGGCCAGATAGCTGGGAGAGAGTTACTGGCTCCCACTCCATGCAGAGCTCAGGCCAGATAGCTGGGAGAGAGTTACTGTGTATCAGGACTGGCTCCCACTCCATGCAGAGCTCAGGCCAGATAGCTGGGAGAGAGTTACTGTGTATCAGGACTGGCTCCCATTCCATGCAGAGCTCAGCAGGCTCAGGCCAGATAGCTGGGATAGCGTTACTGTGTATCAGGACTGGCTCCCACTCCATGCAGAGCTCAGCAGGCTCAGGCCAGATAGCTGGGAGAGAGTTACTGTGTATCAGGACTGGCTCCCACTCCATGCAGAGCTCAGGCCAGATAGCTGGGAGAGAGTTACTGTGTATCAGGACTGGCTCCCACTCCATGCAGAGCTCAGGCCAGATAGCTGGGAGAGAGTTACTGTGTATCAGGACTGGCTCCCATTCCATGCAGAGCTCAGCAGGCTCAGGCCAGATAGCTGGGATAGCGTTACTGTGTATCAGGACTGGCTCCCACTCCATGCAGAGCTCAGCAGGCTCAGGCCAGATAGCTGGGAGAAAGTTACTGTGTATCAGGACTGGCTCCCACTCCATGCAGAGCTCAGCAGGCTCAGGCCAGATAGCTGGGAGAGAGTTACTGTGTATCAGGACTGGCTCCCACTCCATGCAGAGCTCAGCAGGCTCAGGCCAGATAGCTGGGAGAGAGTTACTGTGTATCAGGACTGGCAGCTGCTCAGGTCACCCCCTGCTTTCACTGATTTATTTTTCCCTATCTTATTGCACAGCTCACTTGCAGTGTTTCTCTAATTATGTATGTATTCTGCCAAGCCCTTCTAATTTTGTGTTTTTGTTTTTAATCTTTTCAATAGGGAATTGAGAATGGACCTTCAACAATGCTAGGGGTAAAATGGGAAGCGCCTCGCTTCGATGTTTCTGCTACGGCTGCCTTTTCACATCCGTGACCTGGACGCTCCTGCTCTTTATTTATTTCAACTTTAGCGAAGAAAGCCAAGGTGTCAGACATGTGCCCGTCAAGGGGCTTGAACCGTACAAGCCATTCCCTAAAAAAATCTATCCCCGCTTCTCCCGAGAGTCATTGATGCAAGTAGAGGGTGATCGAAAAATCCATGCAGGGGATCAGAAGAAAAATAACTTTGTTGAGACAGAGCAGAATAATGCAGATCTCGCTCCAGAAATGGGTAAGATGACGCATTAAATTATCATGTTTTATGGCACAAAAACATTCTAAAAGTGACCGTTCTTTTTGTTTTGATTTTAATTAGTCTTTGAAATTACTGAATATCTCTATTATAAACTTAGAATGTTAAAAATCATAGCTGAAGCAAGGTTCTGTAGTAAACTGGGATTTGCCGAGTATTCCGAAGGTATAATTGCATTTTTCATGCCAAAATGCAAGAGAACAACATTTCCAAACTCTTCAGTGTTTGTGTGTGTGTTTTTTTTTTTTTTTTGCAATTTCCTCTTCTCCAGAAATTCCAATTTAGTAAATAACATTGCTCTTGTATTGTAGCTTCTGGATTTGCTGCAATTTTCAAGGGTCAATCATTAGAATTATTATCATTACAGGCGTGTGATTAGCATTCTAATGCGCTTAACACAAGCTGTAGGTAATACCATGTCTGACACTTCCGAAGAGAGTTGGCATGACTTGCGTTCAGGTTGATCTACAACCTTGTCTTGTGTGTCCCAGTAGTCGGGCAGCAAGAGACACTATATATTTATTTTCTTCTCCATATATTTATCTCCTTTTTGGAACCCCCTCGTTTCTTGTGTTTAACCAATCTAAATATTCTATTTAATTCTTCTATATATTACTACATCCTTGGATATTAAATGTCTTGGTAATCTATCTCATTGTATTTATTTAGTACGTATTGCTATATGAATACTTTTTGGAAATGCTGACACAAGACATCCATTATCACATGAACATTGTATGTTAATAAAGCCTTAAACTCTACAGTGATCCTACAGACTAAGATGTGTGTGTGTATATACTTTGACAGCCATAGTTCAGAAGTTTATATAATCCTGTTTATTTTATGTAGCATGGTTCTTGTACTGGCTCATATTTGGGAAATACAGATTATTTTGTACCTTTCCAACCCCCCTTTTTTTATGATTTTACATTTGTTCATTGATATTCAGACTTCTTGCTTTGTGTGTGTGTGTGTGTGTGTGTGTGTTATACATTTTAATCAAGAGAGGCCTTGTTTAAGGATGATGCTCATCCTTTATGGGGTTAACTTGGGTTTTGAATATAAGCTGCCCTATACATAGGTTTATTACATTATAAATGAGGGCATACTGCAAATCCTGTGATGGTAAAGGCTATACATTGACTTAATATACAATATTATAGAGTGGAAGCACATACGGGAGGTCTAACATAAACAATTTAATGGAATGCTGTACTCAAAGCACATGTTGCACAAACAATTTAACAGCAAAGACATGGGTATCTCTTTTTTTTAATGTTAGATTCCATATGAAATGAAAAGGCATTACAGATTGAAACCAATCCCTCTCTCTTGTGTCTGACTGCTCAGTGCTATAGTGAAAGCTCAAATTACACCCTGCACCTGGTGTGTATGTGCCTCTGATGGAACTCAGTATTCCATGCCAGATTCCATCTGAAATCACAGAAAGACAGGTGTAATGGTTGTTAATATCTCACTGTCATCACTTTGGAGTAGCTTGGATGTTTGACCTTTTTATCACTTTATCAGCATTTATTTCTAGTGGCCTCTGGGGTCCAATAGACAATGGTACCAACTACGGAACTAGAACACTGTTTATGTTTACTAGACATTCTGTGTTAGATGGCGGTAACATTTAACCCCTATTTTTATTTCTTTTTTATCTTTTACAAGTTCACCAAGACTGAGGTCTGGATATCGGACCAGCCAGGTTATTAGACAGGACATTATCTGGGTGAAGAATAAATAACTGCACAACTGGTTCTAATGTACGATTTTCACATCCTCTTATCTTGCTCTCATACCAGTAGTTTCTTAAAAGATCACTCAAACCTTGACTACTTCAGTGTCTTGAATTGGTAATGGTACAAAGACCTGGTATGTGCAGCATTTCAACGTGAGGTACTGCACATGTTGAGATATCTAATGTTGCAACTGGAGGTTTAATTAGCCCGGAGCAAGTGTTTTGCGTATAAGGCTTGCACAGAGGTTCATTCATTGGTTTGGAGTGTGTGAACTGCCATTGTTTAAGGCTCTGCACCCAGAGGGACCCAGGTAAATTGCAGACTGTTGTTAGACATTTTGTCTCCTTACTGGGGAACAGTGCCAGGTGCTCTTTGCTTTATAACCAGCTGGCTGTAGTAGTTATGGTTGGTATCACCAACTCTATTAAATTAAAAGACTTGTTCTGTTTTTAAAGTCAGTCTTGGTCTACTTGGTATTTAATAAATCCTGCCAATATCTGTAGAATCATTTCTCCATCTGCTAGTCACTGTCTTTACGATTGACCTTCCCTTCTTAAAATAATCAGTGTCTTAACCATCTACTCTAATTTTATTTCAGGCATGATATTCAATGAACAGGACCAGGAAGTGCGTGACATTGGCTACCAGAAGCATGCCTTTAACATGCTGATTAGCAATCGACTTGGATACCACAGAGATTTACCGGACACACGTGATCCAAAGTAAGCCACTCTTTCTGAAACCGCCTTATTAGGATTGTAAGGCCATGGGAACATATTTAAAGGCTGTTATTTTAAATGTGCACCTGCTTTCTAGAGAGTTGTGTAACTCTAACTGCTTTGAATTTGACAATTGTCACATTAGAGCTTCTGTTTCCAGTAACTGCGTGAATGGTGCAAGGAGCTGCATGAGTGATCCTGACCTACAATTTATTTCTGGACACACCATGGTGTGTGATAGGAAGTTCATAACAGATACCGCCTGATTTCCTAAACTCTAGGGCATTTGAGCACATGGGGTATATATTTTCTTTTTTGTGTCAAAAGTTATAAAGTGACATTTTAGAAGGCAGGGTCTGAAAATGCAGATACATGCTGAATCTACTGTACCTGCAGCATCATTTTATAATTCTATTAAAGTTTTTAATTTCATGTTCATGGTATTTGCTGGGGACTGAGATTGAGGTACCTTGTGAGACATGGCGACCTTCCGTTAATATATCTGGAAAATCTGTTATTTGACTTGTGGGGGTGCGGGGATGAGAAACCCTGAACTTCAGTGTTGCTTTCACTCTTGTAAACCATGATGTTATTGAATAGATCATAGGAAGTTAACTGTTACATTTGTTCACCGTTTACTTTAGTGATTAATGTATAACACATCTTACTTTCGTTACTAACTCATTCCAAAAACCTATAATAAACATGTTTCCAGCGTTCTGACATGACTTTATTGTAAAAACATTATAGATGTAATATTTACTTTTAAAACCGAACTGTTGCAGTGGAGGAGGGATATAGAGGGTGTTCTGTGTTAATTCTGATATAGCACGTTCTACATTTTGTGTAAATGATTCTGTGTAATAAGCCACATAGTTCAGTGGTTAGTGCGCCAACTGTATTATTTTTATTATCTATTTCATACCCTGCACTGATAAAAGTTAAAGGAACAATTCAAGCACCGAATCCTTTACCATACACTCTACTGGTTACATGAGTGCCCTCCATTGTAAGTCGTACAGTTTGCGTTCAAACCTGCTGACTTTACCTTCATACAGGAATCCAGAAGTTCCTAATTTTGAGCTTCCGTCGGCTTTCTAGAGCGAAGCTGGGCAGTGTAGGTCTAGTTCACGGTCTGAGAACGTCAGCTGATTGCTCTCAGCAACTGAGCTAAACCCTGCATCGAATGATGAACAGTGTAAATAGTTGTGTAGGCGCTTCAAAGCATAGTATAACCAAAATAGTGTGTGTGTGAAAATGATAAACCGTGTAAACAGATAAGAACTAAAAAAAATAAATCTAAAATTGTTTGCATACTTATAATGGGGGAGGGGGCTGCTGGGCAGTAAAGCAGTAGTGGTTATGGTGCTTGTAGTATTCCTTTAATTACTTTGCTGATAAAGGAAAGTGAGCTGCAACTACATCGCTGCAGTAAAAGTGTCACCTGTCCATTAAAAGGAGCAAAACATAATGAGTTGTTTATCAGGAATATCCCCTTTCTTACACAATGTACAATCATTGAACACTCACCAAGCTGGATGGAAAAAACAAAACAAACAAACCACATTTAAATCCATGCTACGCTTTCCATTCATTACTGCAATATAATTCTTGACATTGTTCCTAGGTGTATGTAGCAATGTATCCTGTTCTATATTTGGCAGTATGCATTACACTGGGAATAGCTTGATGACCTGGAAAAATGTATTTCGACTTGACTATTTTGTGATAACCTATTCAATTTTGTTGTCCGTTATCCACAATCACCAGTCTAATTAATCACCCCAATTATGTGTCATTTCACATATAGCTCTAAAAAAAACTGAAGTCGTCTAAACAAATCTGTTGGTAACGTTAAGTAGACCTCCTTGCGAGTACTGATTTTTCATTTACAGCGATCCGCAATTAGACTCGTCGGAATGCACAGTCTAATGAAAACAAGAGATCTCACAAAGTTCAATAGGATTCCTCAGGGGCACTTAAAGGGGAACCATCCTCTCTCTGGAAATTATACTTTGAACTTCACCTATAACTTTTTTCATATTTAATGTATTTTTCAGTTTTCTTCTAAATTTATATTCCATGTTTAGCAAATTACGTAACAATCCAGTTATGTCCAGGCACAGCCAGGGCACACATTGGAAACAATGAGAAGAGACATTGTTTCATTTCTCCCCTTCTTTGTCTGATTTCTATGACTGCTAGGTGTAAAGGACTGAGTTTATAACTGTAATTGAAAGGGAGCTAAAATGGAGGTGCCCAGTTGCAGAATAAAGAGCGTGATTTTCAACTTTTTTTTTTTATTATATTTTTTTCATTTGTTTATTTTCTCTTACTCCTCGCAAATACATGTTTAAGTATAAGGGATATGTAGCATAGCAAGTGTTTGTGGATAGATTACACATGGTGAATATAATTTAGCCAAATGAGTAGACTCTTCTTTCCTGACTGGCTTATGATACCTCAATTTTCTTTTATTTTGGGCATTTTTATTTATTTGATATTAATGTGTTAACATTTTGGAGAACGAACAAAAGCTTAGAGAAGCTCAATAGCTTGCCCTTCGGTAAGTCCCAAATCAAGTCTCTCTAAAACGTGCTTTTGCTCGTTTGTGCCATTACAAAGAGAACCTATACCAGTGATGGCGAGTGTAACAGCTACCCAGGTAGTAAGGGGTTATCAGCCGTTGGAGACGTCCTTTTCCTGGCAAGCTGCTGTGTAGTAATGGAGCTCTCAATCCCATCCACGAAATCCAAGGGTAGAGTCAGGCATAGCTGTAAACTGGAACAGAGTAACGGTACAATAAATCCCCTCCAAGAACGAGACGAGGCTACGTTTTGAAAGGTCAAGGAGAACTCATGTTTATTGACAGGGGTCTCCTTTTATGCAATACTGCCCTGGAAAGGGCTACACCTACATAATTACCACAATAACCAATCACATACATGGTACAACCCCCATGTCTCCTCCCCTCAGATAAACCTTTAACATAATTAACACACACACAATTTTGCCCAAGTTCTGGATGTACCCCAAAAACAGGGGAACAACATATCCAAAATCCGGCTCATTCGGTTAAAGGGATCGGGAGTTATGGATCTTTGAAGTTTTGACCGACCGCCCAGACTTTCTAGCCGAAAATAGTTCCACAAGTTTTGGCCTTGCGGCTGGTCTCCGTTCGTGCGTTAAAGCCCCACGAAACCCTTGCCATCCACAGCTATCTCGTGGTTTGCCGGAATCCCCATGTAAGGTTTAGTCTTTCTACCGAACGGCCGGTTGGTCGGTAGTTCCAGCACAAATCTACGTTGTCCTGGAGGTCTCAGCGGTGTTCGCCTGTTTGCGTATCCGTTTTTAGTTCCAGGTGGCAAACACCGCTGTTCGTGCGTAAGATGGCCGCGAACACGTGTAAAGTCCCGAAATGGCGGCCACCTATGCTTAACACAAAGGATTCGTGCTGAACCATGCGAACGGCTGAAATAGAGCTGGGAGGTAAAATATCACTTAATTGCACACCAGGGTGGTCCGGTGTTCGGTGGTTTGGATTCATTCATGGGTAATAGTGATTCACATGTAACAAGCAATTCGGTCCTTTGTATGTCCAGCTGTATTATTATTATTATTATTATTATTATTGGTGTCCAGGCAGAATTCATAGTTCCGTCACAGCGAGCCTATGGCATGTGTGTCAAAGGTGGCACGCTGGGCCCTCTGTGGGTATGCCGCTATAGGTTCGCCATCAATGCAGAGTAGGCGCCTGCCTGCCAAAAACGGCAGGCGCATACTCTGCTTTGTCGAGAGGACCGGAAGTAGGGGGAGGGATCTCAGAAGCAGCTCTCCTGTGGAGCAATCTGTGTGGAGCGTTGCTGCGTGTTCCCATGGCAATGCTCCACACAGCATTGCGCGGGAGGACAGGAGAGCTGCTTCCCTGTCCTACATACTTACCACCACCGGAACACCAGGGATGGCTGTGTTCCCATGTGTAAGTAGGGGTGGTGTGTGGGGGTGATATGTTAAATCAGTATCCCCCTCCCTTGGCATGTATTGCGGTTTGGGCACTCTGGCTCCAAAAGGTTCGCAATCACTGACCTATGCCATTGCAAATCACACTGCTCTCACCCATTATGGCAGTCTAGAACGGACATACAGCAACCTCGGCCAATCGTTTCAGTATTCTGTGAGCCTCGTCAGCGAGGTGTAGCTAATAACCCTCTAGGCATTTCAGTTATGTACTACCCTTATGGGTGGGATCAGGCTGCTATACAAATGGTATAGGTTCTCTTTGTAATGGAACAAATGAGACCTGAGCAGGGTCTATCCGAAGGGCAAGCTACTGAATTTCTATAAGCTTTTTCCTCTTCTCACATTCCCTATTTTGTTGCAGGTAAGAATAGTTGGAATTAAAAATAGTTTGTTTTATATAACTTCATTTCAAATGTAATTTCTTTCATTGAGTTAGCCAAATATGATAATTTATTGGTAATGGGTATGATTCTCTCTGATTCAATAAACTCAGCAATTTTTCACTTGGTTTTGGAAGTTTTGTCACGTAGGTGAACAGAGCTCATGGGTGATGCCTGGATATTCTGAGGGCATCCTGCCGGCTGTGTGTTTCAGGTTACTTCGTACAGTGTGAATGCTCTCTGTAAACGGATACTTGTTAACCCTTCATGCTCTATACATTAATTGTATTTGCAGATTAAAGGACCACTTCATCTCTATGTGATCCTCTAATTTTAACCTTTTCACGAAAGGGTTATATTCACTTAAATACAAGCACTTGCGCCTCCAGAACCAATTTGATCAGGTGGTCTCAGAGACCATTTAATTAGCCGTGCATGCACACTAGCCTCTCAATGTTTAACGATGGGGAAAATTTGGATGGGTTGATAGCCACAATCTAGGTAAGGTAAGTAAAACTCCCATTTTAAGCCCTCACAGCGTGGGTGCTGCCTATAGTTAGAGGAACACTATAGCGTTGGGAATACAAACTAAGTGTTTTGCTTTAAATAAATACGGTCATGTTCTGCATGACACATCCTGAGAACTGCTGATTAGCACAAGATTTCCAGGAAGATCCCATTCATTGACTGCCTTATTTACCCCCAAATCCTGGAATCCTGTGTGATAAGATGCTCGTTCTTGTGATGTATGATTCTAAGATTCACTTGGGTTCCTCTAAAATACCCACTCAATCATCAGTGTCTCATCCAAAGCAAGCTGTCGCCTCTCAATGAGTTCATTGTGGCTTGGAAACTGCCGCAGGTTAAGACTGTAACAGTTAATAAGTGTTTTTTGGCCGTGATCTATCCTTATGTTTTTGTTAAAGCTCTTATCTTCTCCCAGTCTAAGTAAATCAAACAATCTCTTACTGTAATGCAATGGGAGTAGTGTGTGTGTGTGTGTGTGTGTGTATTTGCTTGCCTCATCTCCCTCAAGGTAATTACTAAACAGTTGGCGTTTTGCTGTAAACTTTGTGATTTGTTGGTGACTTCCCACAATTTCCTGGTTTACTGAATAGCTCTTATTGACTTTTCATGGCTTACAACAAAATGATTAATGGGGGAAATATATATATATATATATATATATATATATATATATATATATATATATCTATCTATATCAATTTTTTTTTTTTTTTACATAAAGCGTTTTGCTGTTATGCATTTTAATCTTACTGTTTTTTTTTTTTTTCCTTTTTTTTTTTTTCTCCTCTCTATTGATAGATGTGCAACAAAATCCTACCCCGCTGATCTGCCCCTCGCAAGCATTGTGATTTGTTTCTACAATGAAGCCTTTTCGGCTTTGCTACGAACTGTTCACAGCGTGTTAGATCGAACACCAGCTCATCTACTACAAGAGATCATTCTTGTAGATGATAATAGTGAACTAGGTGAGGGTGTGTTTTATTTATTAATTTTTTTTCGGTTTAGAAATTGTAGTCTGCTAAGGTGCTTTGAGGCACTCAGCGTACAATTGCCTTCTGAAGCCTTTCTTAAAAATGGGGAGTTAACGGATTGTCTATATGTGACCTATATTATCTCCCTGTAATGTATGAAAACCAAACCAAGATCAGTAACATAAGATGTTCCAGTCTGAGGGGGTTCGAATGATGGGGAAAGCTAGCGGTTTCAAGGCCGATATGGCAGATCTTCCCCAGAAGTGTATATCTTCCCGTATAATCACCTAGTGTTAGTGAATACTTTTATTTGTTACACTTTCAGATGACTTAAAGAAGGATTTAGAGGACTATATGGCAGAAAATCTTCCGAAGAAGGTGAAATTGGTGAGGAACAAATACAGAGAAGGTTTGATTCGGGGCAGGATGGTTGGAGCTTCTCATGCAACAGGTAACTGTATTGTTAGAAAACCTATTTTCATGTGTAGCACATGGCTGTATTAACATTGTTAATGGATCTATTCTCACACCTTGAAGAATCCACAAATATTTACAATGAACAGGTGTCCCGCATCCCTTTTAGTATGATCCATTTATCTGGCCCATAGCTTATGTTTATTTGCTTCTCAGTTGAAGTAATTGATTTTGAGATCTTTTAAATAGTTGAGACCTCTGCAATCCTCCGCTGCAGGCAGTCATGTATTTCCCTTGCATGTTTGAGGAAAAACTGGATAATTACACAATGCTCAAATAGGAAGTTAAGATACTTTAAGTTGGGGTATACAGATAATGCAGATTTATTTTTGAATTCTATATAGTCTCATTCTACACAATTGTATATTCAATACAAATGCATGACACGGGAATCATGTGAATATGTATTTCAAACAATGGTCTCCATTTTAATATTTTTGGATAAACATTTATATATATATATATATATATATATATATATATATATATATATATATATAAACATCTACATATTAAGGCATTTTTGAAAAGGTTATTTAAAAATGATTAAATTGAGGCCAATATTTTACATGAAATTATTGAAATTTATTTACATAGGTATGCCTATTAATAAAGTGTAATTATTTATAAAAATTAAAGGGACTCTATAGTCACCATATAAAAGCAAGAAAGACAGGTCCCCCAGCCTTCCTTCTTGCTTTTATATGAACTTTCATTCATTAAAAAAAAAAATCGGTGTTTTTATATTAAAAACTTACCTCCGTTCCAGCGCCGAGCTCCCCGCTAGGCCGCGCCCCCTTTTTCGTCAAAATGACGAAATCGCGGGGCCCAATGGGACGGCTTCGCGCTGGACCAATCGCGTTCTTCATAGAGCGGCATTTAATGCCGCCCTATGAAGAACCTGAGCGCTTTACCGCGCATGTGCGCGGAATGCGCGTTCGCGAGCTGAGCTGTCTGACTGACAGCTCAGCTCGCTTTCTAAAATTATCAATAATAATTATCAATATAATTTAGGGCCCCCACCCGCCCTGTGCGGCGGGTGGGGGCCCTAAAATTATCAATGAGGGGGGGGACCTACTGTCCCCCCCCGGCCCCCACCCCTGAGCGGCGGGTGGGGGCCCTACAATTATCAATAAGGGGGGGTCCTACTGTCCCCCCCCGGCCCCCACCCCTGAGCGGCGGGTGGGGGCCCTAAAATGATCAGTAAGGGGGGGGGACCTACTGTCCCCCCCCGGCCCCCACCCCTGTGCGGCGGGTGGGGGCCCTAAAATGATCAATAAGGGGGGGGACCTACTGTCCCCCCCCCCCCCCGGCCCCCACCCCTGAGCGGCGGGTGGGGGCCCTAAAATGATCAATAAGGGGGGGACCTACTGTCCCCCCCCCCCCCCCGGCCCCCACCCCTGAGCGGCGGGTGGGGGCCCTAAAATTATCAATAAGGGGGGGGACCTATTGTCCCCCCCGGCCCCCACCCCTGAGCGGTGGGTGGGGGCCCTAAATACAAAGGGGGGGGGGACCCTAGTTAACCCTCCCCCCCCCCCCCCAAAAAAAAATATCTCCCTACCTACCCCCCTCACCCTAAAAATAATGAGGGGGGACCATTAACTAAAAACCTGTAAAAATATGAGATAAAATCAACTTACCATTCGATGTTTTCTTTCTTCTAAAATCTTCTTTCTTCAGCCCCAAAAAAGGCCAAATAAAAATCCATAATAACCGACGCAATTAAAAAAAAAAAAAAAAAACGAGCGCAAAAAAAAATAATCCATCTTCACCCATGGAGGGCTCCGCGCAGACTTAGCTCCGCAGGGCGGGGGAAGGCTTATAAAGCCTTGCCCCGCCCTGCAATTAGGCTAAGAACACTCTGATTGGTGGGTTTAAGCCAATCAGAGTGCTCTTTGTCATTTTACAAGCGTGGGAAAGTTCTTTGGAATTTTCCCACGCTTGTAAAATGACACAGAGCACTGTGATTGGATGGATTTCAAGCCATCCAATCACATTGCTCTGTGTCATTTTACAAGCGTGGGAAAATTCCAAAGAACTTTCCCACGCTTGTAAAATGACAAAGAGCACTCTGATTGGCTTAAACCCACCAATCAGAGTGTTCTTAGCCTAATTGCAGGGCGGGGCAAGGCTTTATAAGCCTTCCCCCGCCCTGCGGAGCTCAGTCTGCGCGGAGCCCTCCATGGGTGAAGATGGATTATTTTTTTTTGCGCTCGTTTTTTTTTTTTTTTTTTTTTTTTTAATTGCGTCGGTTATTATGGATTTTTATTTGGCCTTTTTTGGGGCTGAAGAAAGAAGATTTTAGAAGAAAGAAAACATCGAATGGTAAGTTGTTTTTATCTTATTTTTTTTTTCTTTACAGGTTTTTAGTTAAAGGGTCCCCCCTCATTATTTTTAGGGTGAGGGGGGTAGGTAGGGAGATAAGTTTTTTGTTTTTTTGGGGGGGGGGGAGGGAGAGGGTTAACTAGGGTCCCCACCCCCTTTGTATTTAGGGCCCCCACCCACCGCTCAGGGGTGGGGGCCGGGGGGGGACAATAGGTCCCCCCCTATTGATAATTTTAGGGCCCCCACCCACCGCTCAGGGGTGGGGGCCGGGGGGGGGGGCAGTAGGTCCCCCCCCTTATTGTGAATTTTAGGGCCCCCACCCGCCGCACAGGGGTGGGGGCCGGGGGGGGACAGTAGGTCCCCCCCCTATTGTGAATTTTAGGGCCCCCACCCACCGCTCAGGGGTGGGGGCCGGGGGGGGACAGTAGGTCCCCCCCCTATTGTGAATTTTAGGGCCCCCCACCCACCGCTCAGGGGTGGGGGCCGGGGGGGGACAGTAGGTCCCCCCCCTATTGTGAATTTTAGGGCCCCCACCCACTGCTCAGGGGTGGGGGCCGGGGGGGGGGCAGTAGGCCCCCCCCTTATTGTGAATTTTAGGGCCCCCACCCGCCGCACAGGGGTGGGGGCCGGGGGGGGGGCAGTATGTCCCCCCTTATTTTTTATTTTAAGGCCCCCACCCACCGCACAGGGGTGGGGGCCGGGGGGGACACAATAGGTCCCCCCTTATTGATAATTTTAGTGCCCCCACCCGCCGCACAGGGGTGGGGGCCGGGGGGGCAGTATGTGCCACCCTTATTTTTAGGGCCCCCACTCACCGCTCAGGGGTGGGGGCCGGGGGGGGGGGGGGGGGGGGGAGGAGAGTAGGTCCGTCCCCCCCCCCCCCCCCCCTCAACCACTATTGTGGCCAGACAGCATCCCTGTGGGTTCGGGCTTCAGCTGTCAGCTGAAGCCACGCCCACAGCAGTGCTGACAGGCTGTCAGCACACAAAGCGCGTTCACAGTGCTTTGTTTGCTGATAGCCCGTCTGATGCATTCACCCAGAATGCATCGGACGAGAGGCCTTTTTAGGGCCTCTGAACTCGGAAGTCCCTCTGGTGGCCGTCTGATTGACTGCAACAAGAGGTGTTCCAAGCTTCCAATGTAAACATTGCATTTTCTCAGAAAATACGGTGCTTACAAGAAAAAGGCTCCGGGTAGCTGTAGCACTCACCTAAACAACCTCATTAAGCTGAAGTTGTTCAGGTGACTATAGTGTCCCTTTAAGTATAATAAAAAAAAAATAATTACCCTATAAAATGGTTTCTCTTACCAAAGATAGGGGGAGGGAGGAGGGATTTTGCAGGATAATACATTTTAACTTTGTTTTTTATTTTCAGTGAACAGTTTGAGTTAATTAATCACATACTGCTAATTAAACTACGCTCTAACTCTCTGTGTCAGACTAACATGTATAACATATCAGTGTTTGTAATCAGTGGGTCTGTAGCAGTGGCATCTAAAGTTAGATTTTTATGTATAGTGTGTTTTGAACTGAATAACATTATGTCGCTTTTATTCTATATATTGAATTGGGAAATCTATCTTCGATCCAGAATGGTTTCTCATATTGCACTGTATTTCACCTCCTTTTCCTAAAACCCGTGTCCTTCCAGGTGATGTCCTTGTGTTTCTGGACAGTCACTGTGAAGTGAACGAAATGTGGCTGCAGCCCCTACTTGCACCTATTAAGGAGAACCAGAAGACCGTGGTGTGTCCGGTTATTGACATAATCAGTGCAGACACCTTGATTTACAGCTCGTCGCCTGTTGTACGTGGGGGTTTTAACTGGGGTCTGCACTTTAAATGGGACCCAGTCCCACTATCAGAGTTGGGAGGCCCGGAAGGATTCACTGCTCCGTTTAGGTATGTGACGTAACAAGCTATAATCATCGTTTGGATAGGGGCGGGCTACAGTCCATTATTGGGTTAGTTTTGGATTAAACTGCCATTTGTAACGTTGGTTTATTTTAATATATTTTTCCATATGAATTATACTTACCTGTGTTCACAGTGCTCCTTATCACACACATTTTAATCAAGACATTTTGTGCCAGATTTTCAGTAGCCAAAAGTAATTACAAGGGCTCCCTTAAAGTGGGATCACTTAACAGATATGTCTAAAATAAAATTGAATATATGCAGAAAAAGATGGCACGCGCAGGATTAATGGACATAAACATGGTACTACAATGTAACCGCTCCTTTAACTCCGCAATAACTTGGTAGAAATAGTAGGCTTGGCATACAGGTAAGTCATTTTAAGGATGCCTTGGATTATTACCAAAAATAAAAATCTTACCCTACGAATTTAAATGAGAGAGGCTTTCTCACTGCCACTGCATTTATAAAGTCACCAGCCAGGATAGGGTGGCTAACCTTGTCTCAACCCCATCACTGTGTTGAATATGTTTCCAATGTTTAACAAGCTTTAAGGATGGCTGAGCGTCATGGGATGTGTAATTCAGAAACATCACTTCTCCAGGTTAAACTGCCTCTGTTAATGTTAAAACGTATACCTGACTCTACAGCCACAAGGGGTAGCTTAGTTTACACAACTCTACAAAAAGCTGCTGGAACATTGACCTAGAGATGAGTGACCTAGAGATGAGTGACCTAGAGATGAGTGACCTAGAGATGAGTGACCTAGAGATGAGTGACCTAGAGATGAGTGACCTAGAGATGAGTGACCTAGAGATGAGTGACCTAGAGATGAGTGACCTAGAGATGAGTGACCTAGAGATGAGTGACCTAGAGATGAGTGACCTAGAGATGAGTGACCTAGAGATGAGCCCATCAAGCCGTGCACTAAAATCACGTCCTCTGTTGTGTGAAAGCTATTCTTCCATCAACAAATTTTATTTAATGTCAAATTACATTAAAAGAACCAGAAATGGTTTTAACCGGTTCAGTTCTTCTAAATCCTACTTTTTCAATGTTTCTATTTATTATTCATTAACTACCCTTTTTTTTTTTTTTTGTCTTCTCTCTGTTCCATTGGCAAATCTCCACATTTTCACTGTTTGTTACTCCTCCGGTGCAATGCGTGCCTTGCTGTGCCAGAACACAGCTGGATTGTGATTCCAGTTACTAAACCTTTAATATAGACATTTGAAAGAAAATGACGCATGATAGAATTATCAACATATGTTAAAGTGTGATTGCCAGAAAACAGACCGTTCACCTTTAAGGTGCTCTTTAACTTCTTAAAAATAAACTCCCTAACTTCTGGCTACTCACTGGAAAGGGAATATTATATGTGTCCCAAGGAAGGAATAGTGTTTAAGTCTATTAGCTGGATTGAAGTTTGGAAAATGCTTGGAGGATTTGCTGGCAGAATTCCTGAAGCCATATAAACTCACTGTTACTATTTGGGAATCATTTTAATATTCCAAAATAGGGCCTGCTTGTTTTGTTTTTCGTTTTTTTTTTTGTATGCCTTTTGCCACAAAGGAGTAAGTTCTTTTTGATCCTAGTTTAGAAATAGCTTAAATAACGTCAGTTATACTTACCATAACAACATGAACAGGAGCGCTCTGATTGAGAGATCATTGCTAGGATTCTCAGAGCTGGAGTGGCATTTACGTCTGCTCTCCAAATATCCGTTCTCTGCCCATCATAGAACTAGGATTGCCCTTTTTGCCCCAGTCAGCTTGTATTGGAGGCTCAGACACCCCTCACGTGTGACCACGTTTTTTTGTGTGTTTTTTTTTTTTTTAAGAGCAGTTCCATTTACCTGTTTAATTTCATTCCTGTATATTGCCAGGTGATGTGTGGGCTTTACATTTGTCACCATTTGGCAGTGAGTGGGCTGAGGGGGCCAAAACATTACAGGGTCCTTCACTAATGTGTAAATTTGACAGGAATTCAAATAGCTTTTTATATTTTTAGCAAAACCAGAAACATAGCTGACTTGCCCATTTCCCCCACCCCCCATGTTTGGTCATTGTGTTATATAAATGTGAATTCTACATCTTAGGCCACAATATAGGCAGAGGTTTGGGAGCCTGAATAGCAAAGTAGTTCTCGTATTAATATCTTTTAGACTCGCTCCCTTTCCTCTCTATTCCTCTGTTTCCAAACCATTTGGCCAAATAGGACAATAAGCCCGTTGTTTTTCCTCTGAACTGGAACAAATGGATGTGTCTGCTGGTGCCAAGTCCTTTGTAAGGAGGACAGGAGTAAATCAAACTAGTCTCTGATCAAATAGCCACGATAGGGCACGGCTGTAATAAGAAAGGGAGATGGGGCAGTCATCTTTCTTTAGGGGCAGTAATATTGCCCTCTAGTGCTGCAAATATGCATTTCATTTCCTTTGTAATATACCGGTACCAGTAGGCTCTTGTATTTTTACTGGAGTAAAATTCCTCATTTTATTGCTTGTGAGAGTTTCTGTAAAGTCGCCTCAAGCAGTGGCTGGGCCATGAAGTCTAATGCCAAGAATTGGTCATTCTATCTGTTTCACAAATTGAAATGAAGGTCTGAGCTATGTAAAAATAATCAAATCCCGTAGACACGCAAGGTAAAGCTTGTAGCATTGGGTCTATCAGAACAACGAGTGATCAAACTTTCCGTCTATTCTTTCTTTAACCTTCTTTCCTTCGCGGGAATAAGACTCAGAAAGCTCCTCTTTTTATTATAGGTCTCCAACTATGGCCGGGGGTCTCTTTGCAATGGACCGAGAATATTTTAATACTCTGGGGCAGTATGACAGCGGAATGGATATATGGGGAGGAGAAAATCTAGAAATTTCATTTCGGGTAAATAAGGAGTTTCTTTTGTTTTTCCAAAAACCCAGAATTCATGAAATATAATGGATGGCATTTACACTTTCTTTCTTTTCTGGTTATGGAGGTTTTTTTTTTGTTTTTTTTTTTACTTTATTTCATATTTCTTTATTTTAAATGTTTTTTTTAATTTATTTATTTTTTATAGTCGTTATTACATATGTGTCCATATTATACAGTCTGGTGGAGGAGTTAAAATTTTAGTAAATATTAGCTTATACATTGTGCTATGAATTTGTGAAGATAAAAATGAATTTGTGTTCTCCTTGTGGTCTCTTTCATCATGTATAAAGATGCATTGAAGTTCATTCACGAGGTCTGGGAATCCTTGTATTGTCTACTGCTGCCTGTTTTTTTTTTTTGTTTTTTTTTAACGCTATAGTAAGTGCTTAGCATTTTTCTTGTACAATATATTGTGTTGAAGGAGAAGTGTACACTATTTTTAATTACTGATGTAGCCAGGGGAATAACAAAATGTATCCCAAATTAATCAGACTAAGAATTCTCCAGTTAAGCAGGTTTTACAGCTTGGATATTAAGATTCAGACACAGGGTTTTTCACCTATCAAGGGAATCATCACTCATTAATATATCATTTTTCTCTATATAATGAAACCTGGTGCTGAAATAAAATATTTTGGGAAAAAATTATCCAAATAAAAGTTGCGCTATCCACTAAAGTGATTGATAACTTACTTTATACTTTTTTTATTTTATTCTTTTTTTTAATTAAATTTTTGAAGAATGTGCAGATGTTTGAGCATTTTATATTTTCTTTGGTTTATTTCAGATCTGGATGTGTGGTGGCAGCCTTCTTATAGTACCTTGCTCCAGAGTTGGGCACATTTTCCGAAAGAGACGTCCATATGGTTCGCCTGGTGGCCATGACACAATGGCCCACAATTCTTTGCGTTTGGCTCATGTTTGGATGGATGAATATAAGGTTAGTTGGTGGGTGAAGTTCTAATGAATGTTGTAGTTTTTAACTATATATATATATATATATATATATATATATATATATATATATATATATATATATATATATATTTTTTTTTATCAACACAATCTTGTTACAAGGTTATACGTTTTATCATCAGCACAGAGGACCATTTGCTGTAACCAAATAAAATATCTGCTTGATGTAAGAAATTTGAAAAAGAACAAAAAATGTTACCCACTCAAATTCACACCTGTAATATGATGTATCTATTATTTATTTATTTTTAGATGCTAGAAGTAAATCTAGACAAACACTATGACTTTCAGTTGTATATGAATATGTCTCTCTGAACAGTTAATTTTGCTATGCTATTACTAGTAAAGAGACACTCTTACCACCAAAACAACTTTTAGCTTAATGAAGCTGTTTTGGTGTATAGATCATGCCCCTGCAGTGTTGCTGCTCAATTATCTGCCATTTAAGAGTTTATTTTTCTGCAGCACTAGCCTCAAGCTTCCTAGCAATGACTCCCACAGGTTATTTGAACTTTAATCACACACTGGAGGATGCTGCAGGCTTTAGCAGTCTATTAACTGAGCAGGAGATTAGACATTCTAAAGTATTTTATTTTTATTAGCTTCCCTATTTGTACAGTATGTTAACTCTTTCAGGAAGTGTATAGGGGAGCTCTGTGGGTCTCAGCCAGCGGAGGCGTGGCTTTGGCTGCATAAACAAAGTGATTTAACTCCTAAATGGCAGATAATTGAGTGGTGAGACTTCAGGGGCATGATCTATACACTAAAACAGCTTCATTAAGCTAATGCGATTTTGGTCCTTTGAGTGTCCTTTAAAATGTAACAGAGAGCTGTATGTAGTTTGCCTCATGCAGTATATTTAATGCATTTACTTCACAACAACTTTTTTTCTTTGTCTCCATAACAGGAACAATATTTTATTTTGAGACCAGAACTAAGAACCAGAGATTATGGTGATATCAGTGAGCGCATGGCCTTAAGGGACAGGCTGCAATGCAAATCTTTTAAATGGTATTTGGACAATATATACCCTGAGATGCAAGTGTCAGGACCAAATGCTAAAGCCCAGCCACCTGTTTTTGTTAATAGAGGCCCCAAGAGACCAAAAATACTGCAGCGTGGGAGGGTAAGAAGTAATTCAACCTTGTCAGTATAGCACAGATCTGTTGTTGGTTCAGTATCTAAATGTCACACTGCGTTCAAATGTTCCTATTGTAATATAACCCTGAATAAGAATTATTTAACTTTTTTATAACGAGCGCTGGTTTAATAGAAACTTGATTCTGCATGCAACGCTTTAATGCATTATGTGAGTAACCATTTCTCAAGCTGAATAAAAATACATATGTAGCATGTTAAAACAAGGATTGTGTATGTATCAGCTTGAAAATCCGGAACTGCACCAATGGTGGCATAATCTGTCCAGCTATTCCATGTAATGAAGGTTAATAATGCATTGATCCCCTCCGTCATAATCTCTGGTAGAAATGGGACTCTATGTTCTAATTTGACCGAGAATAGAGGCACCTGCTACTATTACAATGACCGCAGCAGAAATAACCCTTACAGTTAAATCCATCCCGAGCCACACACCTCTGTGCTGTTCCAAAAGTGCCTAGCCCTGATATTCCTTTTGGTGCATGATAAGATTGCCACCAACTCTGCAGAGTGGTCGCATTTTTCATCACTTTCATCTGGGTATTCCTGGCCCTCAGGAAAAAAATGCAGTGTTTACATTACAGCCTAGTAATAACTCCACTGATCATTCCTTTAGATGGCTGCTAGAGGTTCTTCCTGGGACAGTGCTGCACAATGTGACTGACATTCATTGTCTTCACCCTCTGCATGCAGACATTGAACTTTCCTCATTTATGAGGAGATGCTGATTGGCCAGGGCTGTGTTTGACTTGTGCTGGCTCTTCCCCTGATCTGCCTCCTTGACAGTCTCAGCCAATTTTATGGGAATGCATTGTGATTGGCTCTGAACAACACTTTTGATGTCAGCCAAGCTTGGGAAGAGACAGCAGCTGCAGACTTAAACAAAAGTAGGACTTTGCTATATTTAGGGGAGCAATGTGGGGTTAGATGGTGGTTTTAACACTATAAGGACAGGAATACATGTTTGTGTTCCTGACCCTACAGTGTTCCTTATGGGTTTTCGTGATCTCTGACCACACAATTATTACTGTTCTAAAGCATACATTTTATTTCTCACTCTAGATTTTATTGAATGCCCAAGTGCCTGAGATGATCAAAACATTTTACCTTGACCAGTTCCAAACTGATAGTATAAAGGACATCTAGAAAATAATGTACAGGTTGAAAATGGTGTTTGCTGTCTTGGCTTTAATTTGGTTTGGAACCTTTTTCTGGGGAAAATATAAATTCAAACCGTTTTGTGTTTATCTTCGAGTGTAATATTAATGGTCCCAAGTTAAGATGGTTTTAACCTGCAGGTTAAAGTACTGGCTAGGGAGTGCACATTGCTTTACATAATATATTAACGTTAATGTTTGCTTCATTGTCTCGAAACCTATAATACACAAAGATGAGCGTGTGTGTGTGTGTGTGTGTATGTATAAATATGAGCCAATGCGCTCGACCACATTGTCCATTTATATTCTCATTTACTACCACAATAACTAACCGCATAAAAAAAATACCATAAATTTTCATATAAACTTAGGTTTATTTTAAAAAGTACAGTATAAAAAAAAAACCCCTCTAAACTACAGCACTCCCTCTACTAAATCCCAGCCCCCCTCCCTCTACTAAACCACAGCACCCTTAGCCAAATGTGATCCTCCCACTGACACACACATTCACTGACAGACACACACACACACACTCTGAAAGACACATACATTTTTTTTTTTTTTTTTTTTTTTATTGCTCCTTACCTTATGGAGCCGATGCTAGGCATCTCCCTGGGGTCCTTCCAGCTCCCTCGCTGCATCCTTCTTCCTCTCCTCCCCAACCGGGTAAGTGTAAGCAGAGTAGGCACCTGTAATATGGGGAAAGCAGGTGCCTACTCTGCTATAACACCAGCATGTACTCGCGGCTCGCCGGGCCGCAAAGATGGTCCTTGTGAGCCGCGAGTTTGACATGCTTGTCATACAGTGTAATTTCAGTTTATGGCAGACATTTTTTTTAACCGATATGCAAGGACTCCTTGTGTACTGACAAACAGATGGGTTTATATGGCTGTGTAATGATCTGCACATATATATTGTGGATTTTCCTTTTTATATATTTTTTTTTATAAATACTCTCAGCAGTTTTCCAAATAGTACTTCCGTTTTAGCTTTTATATTCCATGTCTTTGTAGGCATGTTTTTTAAAAATATAGTTTTCTTCTAAATGCCCTCTGTAATGACATAATTGAAACAAAACTTGTCTGATGCCCGAACAGAGAAAAAAAAAAAAAATCCTAAAAGCTTGCCCAAGTTATTCCGTTTTGTACTGGTTAACTTTATGCATATAAAAGCCAAAACATACTTGATAAAATAGTGTTTTGGCCTCCTTAACCCCTTAAGGACATATGACATGTGTGACATGTCATGATTCCCTTTTATTCCAGAAGTTTGGTCCTTAAGGGGTTAAAGGGATACTAGTGTCACCAAAACATCTCTGGCTTAATGACGTAGTTTAATTGTACAGACCATGACCCTGCTGTCTCATTGCTCAGTTCTCTGCCATTTCGGAGTTGCATTGCTTTGTTTATACAGCCCTAGTCACACCTCCCTGCATGTGACGTGCACAACCTTCCTAAACACTTCCTGTAAAGTGAGATCTAATGTTTGCACTTGCTTTATTGCAAATTCTGTTTAATTTAGAATTTCTTGCCTCCTTCTCTGTTTATAGCTTGCTAGACCTTGCAGGAGCCTCCTGTGTGTAATTACAAGAAATGTACAGAGCAGGAGATAAAAACATTTACATTAGGTAACATCTGATTGAAAATGAAATCATTTTGATTTCATGCAGGCTGTCAGTCACAGCCAGGGGAGGTGTGGCTAGGGCTACATAAACCGAAACAAGGGATTTCACTTCTAAATGGCAATGAATTGAGCAATGAGACTTCGGAGGCATGATCTGTACGCTAAAACTACTTCATTAAGATAAGGTTGTTTTGGTGACTATAGTGTCCCTTTAAGTATACCGCCTATTTCAGACACCGATCCGTTACTCTGTGCATCTATGGTGGGCACTGGCTCTTCCTTTCTGGGCTAGAATCAAGGAAGGCTGGCACAATCTGCGGTGTGTGTGTTTTTTTTTTTTTTTTTTTTTTTTTTTTTTGTGTGTGTTACTCTCCTGTAGAAGGGATCTACTGGTATTTTGGTTTTGTGTTGCCCTTGTTAGCACTGCAAGTGGTATACAGTCATGAGAAACAACAAAAGTAAACCCTCTTTGAATTCTATGGCTTTCCATATTGGGACATTAGTCATCTTACCAGGTCTTAGAATTGAGTAAATACAACCTAATAGAACAACACATGACCTATTACAGTGTCCTGACTTATTTAACAAAAATAAAGCCTAAATGGGGAAGCCATATGTGGAAGAAAATAGAGAGAAGTACACCTTATGATTTAATAGCCTATATAACCACTTTTCGCAGCAATAAGTAATCGCTTTCTGTATGACTTGATCAGTCTCTCCCATCGTTGTTGAGGAATTTTGACCCACTCTGCTTTACAAACATTGCTTCGGCTCACTGAGGTTTGCTGGCATTGTTTATGCACTGCTCTCTTAAGGTCCTGGCACAACATTTTAAATTGGATTGAGGTCTGGACCATTGCAACACCTTGATTCCACTCTTTTTCAGCTGTGTAGATTTGCTGGTGTGCTTGGGATCATTATCCTGTTCTATGACCCAATTGTATCCACGCTTGCGCTGTCGGACAGATGGCTTTACATTTACCTTTTAAAATACTTTGGTACACAGAGGAGTTCATTGTCGACCCAATGACTGCAAAGTTCCCAGGTCCTGTGGCTGCAAAACAAGCCCAAATCTTCACCACTCCGCCACCGTACTTGACCGCTGGTATAAGGTGTTTGTGCTGATATGCTGAGTTTGATTTTCGCCAAACTTGCGCTGTGTATTATGGCCAAACATGTCCACTTTGGTCTTGTCTATCCAAAGGACATTGTCCTAGAAGTCATGTGGTTCGTTCAGTTGCAGCTTTGCAAACCTAAGCCGTGCTGCCATGTTCTGTTTAGAGAGAAGAGGCTTTCTCCTGGTAACCCTTCCAAACAAAGCACACTTGTTCAGTCTTTTTCTAATTGTAATGTCATGAACTTTAACATGCTAACTGAGGCCTGTAGAGTCTGAGATCTAACTCTGTAGAATGATAGATTTTAAATTGTTTGGAAATGGCCTTCTAATCCTTGCCAGTTTGATGGGCAACAACACTTTTCTTCTATAAGATCATTGCTGATGTCTTTCCTCCTTGGCATTGTGTTAACATACCTGAATGCTCCAGACCAGCAAACTGCTAAAACTTTGCCTTTATATAGCTGGTCACACTTGCTGATGATCAATTAATAAATGACATTTGATTAGCAGCATCTATCTGTTACTTAGCCTCTTAATTCCTATGGAATCTGTAAAGGTGTACTTGGTTTTTCACACATGGCTTCTCCTTTCAGGCTTTATTTCTGTTAAATAAATCATGACACGGTGTAATGTCACGTGTGGTTAATCTGTGGTTGTATTTACCTAATTTTAAGACTTGTTAAGGAACAGACGATCGTTATGTCCTGATATGTAAAACCATAGAACTCAAAGAGAGTGTACTTTCTTTTTTCCCATAGCTGTAGGTTCCCCCAAATTTCACACGTGTGCTAACAGTCGTGTAGAGAACTGGATGGAAACTAGCCGTATGACAAGCTTTTAAGTTTTTGGTCCTTTGTCCGTGTTCTCATAAATATTTGGTTTTGACTGGTTATTTTTAGATAATGCAATGTGAATGTGACAAGACTGGTAAACAAGTGCAACACTTATATTGACGTGACATTTGGTATTCCTTGTATCTGTCTCAACACACACACACAAAAAAACTGTTTAGTTAAACGCTTGTCTTTCACTGCAGTTCTCAATCTGCAGAGACTCTGCCATCCCTATTAAGCAATTTATTAATCACCATCAAGGAAAATAAAGAAAACCTTTATTCTGTCACTGTAATGCAGGAAATATCACCGTTGCCTATAATTGACTAGTTCCATGCTCTGTATTGCATAATGAAGGCATTTTAATTTGCCTTGGTGAAAATAACGAAGTTTTCTATTCTGCCTCTTCCTTACATAGCTTCCCTTTTTCTTTTTCAGCTTATCAACCTGCAGACTAACCGGTGTCTTGTTGCCCAGGGACACCCGAGCCAGAAGGGGGGATTGGTGGTGGCTAACGAATGTGACTTTAATGATTCAGAGCAGGTTAGTTAAACCTTTTATATTATTATTCAGCATTGAATAATAAGAAATGTGAAATTATCTATTACTCTGAAAGGCCTGCTTGACATCTTTTAAAAACCCAAATTTTTATGCCATTTGTCCTCTTGACAACTTTGAAAAAGAACTTTGTTCTTTTAGAATCTTGCTATCTGTATATTGGATCGAAGTGGATGATTATTTAAGTGAAGATCTTTATGGGTCTTGGATGTTTTAGGAAGGAATTGAAAGCTTGGCCCTTGGTATATCTTTTCTGAATCTTCTCACTAATAAGGGTTCTATCCAGTGGGAATTATCTGTAATTTGAAAACTAACCCTCTCCCCCTTATTATCCATCAAGTGAACCTTTAACCAGAACCCAAATTACACCGAGTTGATTAGTTTTATATCATAGTATATTTTGCAATGCCCTTTAAGATCTGGTCTTTTGATGGAGAAGGCTTTGATGATCTTTTTTTTTTTTTGTCAATCTTTCTTTTATTAAAGGCATATAAGATGGGGTACAGAAGAGAAAATGGGGGAAATGTACAAGTGATTTACAGTATAGGGTTAATACATCTATCATCAAGGTTAAGTTACATTTCCAGAATTGCGATGCCTCGTTTTTTAAATTTTTGTTGTTAAACTTTAGTTTGAAAATACAAGCTATGGATCCTAAGATCCGGTTGGTAACATGCTAAATTATTATGGTCAGACATTTGGTAACACATGGGTAGACAGTAAGCTGTTCACAAGTTAAAGAAACACTTTGCTCCCTGAGATGCATATGATTGATTATCACCATTTTCAACAGGCGGTCTGACCAAGCTAGGTAAACTGCCCTAGGGCACAATTGTAAATAGTACGTTAAGTTAGTGTTGCAGGCTATTCTGGGTTATCTAGCCATCAGATACAAAACAGATAGCAGTTGCCTCAGTTGGTGATAGATTAAGTATCTAGCATGCACAGATAAAGTAGAGCGATGGATAAGACGAGGAGTGTGGTGTAGTATACGAGCCACAGAGGACCCACAAGTCTCTTACAGGTAGATGGGGCATACATTAGAAGCTGGTGCCCGTCTGAGAGCTTATAGTGTATAGTCACCCTACCCCTTGCAGGGGGAATGCATATTCCAGCACGGCATCCTGGGTCCCATATGTCTCCGGTCTCCGGTCGTGATGCTCCGCCAGTACTCTCCAGCACCTTGTCTCCGTTTGGGTTGGTCTGTACGGGTAGGTCCCGGGTTGACTCGATGTGCCATGTGTGTGGGTGGAGATGTGGCCGGCGTTGTCAGGCCGATGATCGGACCCAGGCCTGCATTTCTTGGAATACCGCGTGGTAATGGGGATCTTGGTGTGTTGCCCGGGTCTCCGGTTCCGCTTTGGGCCTTTTCTGGCCCTCATTGGCAGGTACTTTTGTGTTGCCGCCAGAGGTTGTGGGCGCTGAGACACCGTTGCGGTCGGCATTTCCAGCGTGGTGGTCTGCATTCTGTTGGTCAGCTTGGCCCAGAATTCCATGAAGAGTCTGTCCAGTCTGGACTCCAAGTCGAGTTGCTGGTCCCGTGAACACGAGGCATCCGCCATTTCAATTGTGTCCGCATGTTGAGTTTGGCATCTTAGTTCAGGGTTGCAGGCTTTTGTTGCCGGGATATCCCTCACCGGCAGGGGGGGGGGGAGGACATGCGTCGTCGGGGGGACCTTTGGTGAGAGGCATCGCTGCCGGCGGAGAGAGCGGCCGCCTCCCGTGCGCCGTCCGAGCAGGCCTCAGCTTAACTTTGGGCCCATCCCCGCGTTGTATACGCAGAGTGTGGTCGTTGTCTCGATTGTGCGTTGCTGTGGTGGTAACCCCATGTCCCCGGGGTGAGTAAACAGGCATTGTGGAGAGTAGTCGCTTTAATTTTCACGGATTTTGCCCGTTTGGCCCGGAGCTCTCTTTGATGATCTTTTAATTAACCTGCTGTACCCGGTAAATATAATGTGTCTGTATTATCCGTTAGGAAAAAAACGAAATGTGTCCCAACTTTTTATGTTAAGAACCTCGGCTCAATATTGTGAGATGATGACTTTTACCAGAGATTAACCACGAGTTTGCAAGAAATGTTTTTTATTTTTGGTATTTATGTGCCCCTCATTATATTTTGTTCTTCCAGATCTGGACTTACAATGAAGAAAATGAACTTATTTTAAGTAATCTTCTCTGTTTGGATATGTCCGAGACCCGTTCGTCAGATCCACCACGTCTAATGAAATGTCATGGGTCTGGAGGATCACAACAGTGGGTGTTTGGTGTAAGTGTTTGCATACCCTACATACATGTAGAATCTCTACATGTAGAACTATATATATCTCCTCATATTTTATACGTACCAATAAAGTATTCCGCATTATATATATTATATAATTTTTTTTTATTTTTAGGACTACATGTTATTGATGACTTTGACAATTCCACGACCATAACTCTGCGCTTATTTCCTGATTAGTCAGAGTCTGTACCACTACAATTGTATTTCCTGACTGTATAAAAACCAGGCTGTGAGACTCTACCCATTTATTTAGTGTTTTCTTTGATTAAATATCGGGTTCACGCCCTTTGGTGGATCTGGTACCACCACCCCTGACCTCTGTGTGTCGATTTTTCACATTTAGTGAAAATCTTTTTCACACAGCTTTCTCGTTTGTTTATTTGTACATGTAGAATCTGTATTAACCCCTTGAGGACACATGACATGTCATGATTCCCTTTTATTACAGAAGTTTGGTCCTTAAGAGGTTAAAGAGGCTCCCAAAATGCCACAAGAGAAATAAAATGTACCTCTCCAGAGAACTCTCTAAACTGCACTAGTTGTTCTACAGCTTTAGATGTTTTCTGCTTATTAGTGACTCCAACATTATAGTCAACCCTCTCTAATTACGTCATTTGGAACATAAATGTGAGTAGTCCTAAAATAAAACGAATAATCATTTTGTCAGATTGGGATAATTAACCCATGTGTTTGTAACCTACATTTCCCAAGCTACTCGTCCAGTTTCTAGCTTAAAGATAGCCATTGCACGTATACAGATTTTTAATATACTTTTTGCACCATAACCACTCCAGTAAGCTGTGGCGGTTGCAGCGAGTCAAGTGCCATGATTTATTTGACAAAATACAAACGATCAGCTAATGGTTTGGGAAATCATGAAACCGCTGTTTTAAAAAAGGCTGAAATTGCTATTCTTGCAAATATTCCATGGTTACACATGATGGTAAATAACATTTCATCAAGACACTGTTGGGACTTATTCAGTAAGCCAGGAGACGTAACAAGGGAATTGTACATTTCAGATCAAAGTAACTGAAACGGAAGTTTTTATTTATTTATTTTTAAACTTTGCTGTTTTGGCCTTAAAATAATTCTCTAAACACCTAAGACTCCTTTTTCAAGTGCTTTATGTGTAAAGAGTGTGTCCTTCTTTTTCCATTTTCCAAAAAGTGCAGATTTTAAAAGAAATTGTCAATTTTATTATCCTTGTTATATCCTCAGGCTGTCAATCAGACGTCCGTCCTATTGGCTCGTGGGTGTTTAGGTCACTGGAACAGCTCAATAGGTAGCAATTGCCATGAGCACCTGCCTTGCAAAGACTTCTCATTAAGCTGCATTGGGAAGTCTGTGATTGGACAGACACAGTCTGGGCTGGAGAAAAAGGGGAGGGCTTGTAAAGGCTATAGAAACGATATCTGCAGGTTTTGCAATCTGTTTTTAGATATAAATAAAGCATGTTTTCATTAGAATTATATTTACCAAATTGTTAAATAAATTCCATTGGAAAGTTCCTATAGATTCCCCACGTTCGCTGGTCTATGTTCAGAGAATTTACCCCAAACATAGATTCAAGGGATTACCTGCTCTAGTGAGCTAGTGTATGTTTGGGGGAATAACCCCTGAACATAGACCTGCTCTCTAGCGTATCCTCACTGACCAATTTGTTTTACGACCCAATCATATGAATGAAACCCGGTCGGTGAGGACAGCCTGTACTTTAGGTCTGCCCCATGGTGAACAAAAGGGTTAAAAGACATATTTTATTTTTAATGCTACATTTGTGCCAAATACATGATGTCTTTGTTGGCACATTATCTTTCTATTGTCTGTAATAAGCTCTAAGGCACTCCTCCTTCCATGTTGATTACACTGTGAAATAGCAACTGCAGTATGAATGATCAGTAGACTGACCGCAGCTGGTTTTCTAAGCAGGGTTTAGAACAAATCCTATCAGTTCCACCATTTGGCAGAAGGCATTCTTGTTTTCATACTTGGTGCTGTATAATTTACTGACCAGATTCCAGCATTCTTTGTACTATTTACTTCCAAGAACCACTTAAAGTATTTCATGTTTGTGTGCCAGCATAGTCCTATTTTTGTTTTAATCGTAATTCCAACTTGTAAAACAAAACAATGTACGCACACAACACATGATAAAAGTTGCATGTTTCCCATTGATTTTGTTTGATGTTGTTCTGCATAGTCGTGTTAAATTCTATTTAGAAAAAAGTAGAAAAGATAATTCTTTTCCTTTTTTTTTCTTTTCCCCCTCCTTCAGAAAAACAACCGCCTGTACCAAGTGTCTGTTGGACAATGTATGAAACTTGTTGACCCTTTGAGCCACAAGGGCTACGTGTCAATGGCAATCTGCGATGGCTCTGCTTCTCAACAATGGCATCTCAGCTGAGCCTCAGAAATAGTCCGAAGAGGATGCTTGCCGATATAAACTATTATTACGTTGGCTTTACTAGCCTGAAGCTGCTATTTTACCGGACAATTCGTCAGTCTCCTCCGTATTGCGTGTGGCACGTTGAACAAGGGCGGTGGAGTCCTTCTAACTTTGCTACATTACAAAAGCAACTACGCTATAAGTTACTAATGTGCAATTTACTAAAGAATTAGTTATTGGATGCAAAGTTTTTAAATCCCAGTATGTTACCCGAAAGAAATCTAATCCCACAAATGTTTTCTCTCAATATTATCTTTGTTTTTATTTTACTTGCAGTTGCAATTGAATGTTTTAAAATTTTAATGATCAATCAAAAAGTTTGTAAATTCTGTTGCATATATTGTTTTTTAAGTGTTTTTTTTTTTTTTTTGTGGTTTCCACAGACAATTACTTTTAACCCCCACAGATATAATAATTTTATAGGGAGTTTGTGAGATTCTCGGCTTTCTACAAACTTTCTGCCAGGCATGTGTTTTGTGATCTTATTTTATCTTATTGATATGAAAGAAAATGTTAATTAAATTGTATGAAAATAATGGGTTTGGTAGATGGATTTAAACAAACTATGCAGATTAGACCTGGCAATCTGACTTCCTTTTTTTTAGTTTTGGACATGTACATATTGTCCAATAATATTCACTTTCTGTAGACTGTAAGCTCCATGGGGCAGGGCCCACATCACTTTTTTTTTCTTTTTTATTGTGCATCAAATTTCTGTATATTTGGTTTACCCATTGCACAAAGTTGCAGAATACATTGGCAGCTTATAGTTGAATGTAGTATAGGCACAGCATAGCAAATTCTAGCACTAATCGCAATTTGAAGATCAGCTTTTAACCTTTGACGTGGCCATCTTTAATATGCTTCCCAAATGGAAGTCCAACAAGAATGTGGGATTTTCTAATTTAAGATGGTTTGAGCTTGGCATTCTACTGTACCATAAAGTCAAATTACACGTTGAGTCAGTTTAGGCAGTGTTACTATGCCCTCTATGCACACGGAAAAAAAGTTGGTGAAAAAAAAATCTTACAATTACTCAATGTAACATATGATGGCGCAAAGAAAAGTTCGAATGAAAGACTGCGTTTAATTCTTCACATCACACCATTTCACTGAAATTCCATTTTATGTCACCACTTAATGCATTTATAATAAAATGTTGTAAATGGAGTTTAAAGTGTTTTGTGTGTCAGTTGCAGAGTGCCACAAAACAGAAAAAAATACTCGTGTGTATTGAAATGGATGTAATAACAAATAATGCATTTATGCTGTGCTGAATTAAGGATTAATTCTCTCCTGGTCTCACTACAGAGTGTGATATTGTATACATTTATACACTGCTCAAACAAATAAAGGGAACACAAATAACACATCCTAGATCTGAATTAATTAAATATTCTTCTGAAATACTTTGTTCTTTACATAGTTGAATGTGCTGACAACAAAATCACACAAATTTAAAAAATGGAAATCAAATTTTTCAACCCATGGAGGTCTGGATTTAGAGTCACACTCAAAATTAAAGTGGAAAAACACACTACAGGCTGATCCAACTTTGACTTGTTTTAAAGACATTACATCAAAATGAGGCTCAGTAGTATGTGTGGCCTCTACGTGTCTGTATGACCTCCCTACAACTCCTGCTGAGGTGGCAGATGGTCTCCTGCAGGATCTCTTCCCAGACCTGGACTAAAGCATCTGCCAACTCCTGGACAGTCTGTGGTGCAACGTGACGTTGGTGGATGGAGCGAGACGATGTCCCAGATGTGCTCAATTGGATTCAGTTCTTGGGAACGGGCAGGCCAGGCCATAGCATCAATGCCTTGGTCTTGCAGGAACTGCTGACACTCCAGCCACACGAGGTCTAGCATTGTCTTGCATTAGGAGGAACCCAGGGCCAACCGCACCAGCATATGGTCTCACAAGGGGTCTGAGGATCTCATCTCGGTACCTAATGGCAGTCAGGCTACCTCTGGCGAGCACATGGAGGGCTGTGCGGACCCCCAAAGAAAAGCCACCCCACACCATTACTGACCCACTGCCAAACCGGTCATGCTGGAAAATGTTGCAGACAGCAGAACGTTCTCCATGGCGTCTCCAGACTGTCATGTGCTCAGTGTGAACCTGCTTTCATCTGTGAAGAGCATAGGGCGCCAGTGGCGAATTTGCCAATCTTGGTGTTCTCTGGCAAATTCTAAACATCCTGCACGGTGTTGGGCTGTAAGCACAACACCCACCTGTGGACATCGAGCCCTCATACCACCCTTATGGAGTCTGTTTCTGACTGTTTGAGCAGATACATGCACAGTTGTGGCCTGCTGGAGGTCATTTTGCAGGGCTCTGGCAGTGCTCCTCCTTACACAAAGGCGGAGGTAGCGTTCCTGCTGCTGGGTTGTTGCCCTCCTATAGCCTCCTGATATACTGGCCTGTCTCGTGGTAGCGCCTCCATGCTCTGGACACTATGCTGACAGATACAGCAAACCTTCTTGTCACAGCTCGCATTGATGTGCCATCCTGGATGAGCTGCACTACCTGAGCCACTTGTGTGGGTTGTAGACTCCGTCTCATACTACCACTAGAGTAAAAGCACTGCCAGCATTCAAAAGTGACCAAAACATCAGCCAGGAAGCATAGGAACTGAGAAGTGGTCTGTGGTCACCACCTGCAGAACCACTCCTTTATTGGGTGTGTCTTGATAATTGCCTATAATTTCCACCTGTTGACTATCTTATTTGCATAACAGCATGATTGTCACTCAGTGTTGCTTCCTAAGTGGAGAGTTTGATTTCACAGAAGTGTGATTGACTTGGAGTTACATTGTGTTTAAGTGTTCCCTTTATCAAAATCAGAGTCATCAAAATCAGAGATGGTAGAAACATACATTGCAAAACTAAAGCATGCTTTAATCCCTCATGTAGAATCCTCAGTTCAATGTATAACCAAGCAGCGGATGAGGAAAATCAAGAAAGAACAAAATAAATAGGCCAGTTAAAACACATTGCTAAGTATTGATTCCAAAGTAGAGCTTGTGGTCACTCGTCATCTGTGAGGAAAGACATATTTTGTTTGAGCCCAGGAGCATGACATCTGAGATGCAAAAGCATAAAAATAAATTTAAGAAATGTATTCAAGGATGACAAAGTGGGTGACTTGCAGAGTTTGCCCATAAAAAGGCCCATGCGGAACACTTGCACTCATTTATATATATCTGCTATCAGCACTTTATTATGTAAATCACTTCTAAACAGCAACATAGGTTGCCTTATTAATCTGA